>NW_027101927.1:0-98424 GCF_035609145.1 Eleutherodactylus coqui | reverse complement strand
ATAGATAGATAGACAGAGACTGTATGCAATAAGCCTGGATGTCTGACAGTTAAAGCTGCATCGTGATGTCATTAAGGCTCTATTATGACACGTACAGCTTGGAACCATATATATTATAGCACGGCTGCCATTTACAGTCAGTCTCCATTGGAGTTGGAAGTTGGCAAACATGTACTAGGCTGTCTTCCCAAGAAGCCACAGCAGCCAGATAAATTGGATGTTCCACCGAACTGCTATTTTATTCAGCCAGTAAGGGGAAAGCGGTGGCCTACAAAATCTCATTGGTCGCTGCTGCTGCCGACATTTTTTTAAAAAGGTACGCTCAGTTGTTTCATGGAGAACATTAAGGTAGCTACTTACAATTCAGGCAGGTAGGTTCAGTTCTTGGAGGTTGGGGAATGCTTATGGGCAAGGCCTTATGTCTGATCATATTGGCTGCTTCCAACTGTACCTACCGCAAGCAGACGATCAGTGGATACAATGCTGCGAGCTGGGAAAAAAGCCTAGAATAATCCACGGCAGGCAGGCAAGCAAAATGTAAATAACGGGATTGGTTAGCTGCGCTAAAATTCTTGCTTGTACCTGAAAAAGGTTTCACCTGCAACGCGGCCTTCTACTGGTTTTTGCGACGTGACATTCACTGACAAGGCACAGGCCTGGTAGGTTTCTGCGAGCACCCACAATACAGCGTTGCAGTCTTCAAATCTGTGCAGAACTCTTTTTTTTACCTAAAATTAGCAAGATTCGCTTAAAACTCTTGTGGTGTATTATAGCCTTCTCCTGAGATGACATTCATAGCGATACTAAGAATAATAAAGATAAAAATCATCATAGGCTGAAGAAATTATACGCAGAGTACGTCATTTTTTAGCCTTCCATAACTATATAGCTATATATGCATACATCCATATATTTAGCTAGATATCCATAAAAATCTATATCGATATATATGTATTTCTATATATTTATATAGATATTTATCTATACACAGGGACAGATAGATAGATAGATAGATAGATAGACAGAGACTGTATGCAATAAGCCTGGATGTCTGACAGTTAAAGCTGCATCGTGATGTCATTAAGGCTCTATTATGACACGTACAGCTTGGAACCATATATATTATAGCACGGCTGCCATTTACAGTCAGTCTCCATTGGAGTTGGAAGTTGGCAAACATGTACTAGGCTGTCTTCCCAAGAAGCCACAGCAGCCAGATAAATTGGATGTTCCACCGAACTGCTATTTTATTCAGCCAGTAAGGGGAAAGCGGTGGCCTACAAAATCTCATTGGTCGCTGCTGCTGCCGACATTTTTTTAAAAAGGTACGCTCAGTTGTTTCATGGAGAACATGAAGGTAGCTACTTACAATTCAGGCAGGTAGGTTCAGTTCTTGGAGGTTGGGGAATGCTTATGGGCAAGGCCTTATGTCTGATCATATTGGCTGCTTCCAACTGTACCTACCGCAAGCAGACGATCAGTGGATACAATGCTGCGAGCTGGGAAAAAAGCCTAGAATAATCCACGGCAGGCAGGCAAGCAAAATGTAAATAACGGGATTGGTTAGCTGCGCAAAAATTCTTGCTTGTACCTGAAAAAGGTTTCACCTGCAACGCGGCCTTCTACTGGTTTTTGCGACGTGACATTCACTGACAAGGCACAGGCGCTGGTAGGTTTCTGCGAGCACCCACAATACAGCGTTGCAGTCTTCAAATCTGTGCAGAACTCTTTTTTTTACCTAAAATTAGCAAGATTCGCTTAAAACTCTTGTGGTGTATTATAGCCTTCTCCTGAGATGACATTCATAGCGATACTAAGAATAATAAAGATAAAAAGCATCATAGGCTGAAGAAATTATACGCAGGGTACGTCATTTTTTAGCCTTCCATAACTATATAGCTATATATGCATACATCCATATATTTAGCTAGATATCCATAAAAATCTATATCGATATATATGTATTTCTATATATTTATATAGATATTTATCTATACACAGGGACAGATAGATAGATAGATAGATAGACAGAGACTGTATGCAATAAGCCTGGATGTCTGACAGTTAAAGCTGCATCGTGATGTCATTAAGGCTCTATTATGACACGTACAGCTTGGAACCATATATATTATAGCACGGCTGCCATTTACAGTCAGTCTCCATTGGAGTTGGAAGTTGGCAAACATGTACTAGGCTGTCTTCCCAAGAAGCCACAGCAGCCAGATAAATTGGATGTTCCACCGAACTGCTATTTTATTCAGCCAGTAAGGGGAAAGCGGTGGCCTACAAAATCTCATTGGTCGCTGCTGCTGCCGACATTTTTTTAAAAAGGTACGCTCAGTTGTTTCATGGAGAACATGAAGGTAGCTACTTACAATTCAGGCAGGTAGGTTCAGTTCTTGGAGGTTGGGGAATGCTTATGGGCAAGGCCTTATGTCTGATCATATTGGCTGCTTCCAACTGTACCTACCGCAAGCAGACGATCAGTGGATACAATGCTGCGAGCTGGGAAAAAAGCCTAGAATAATCCACGGCAGGCAGGCAAGCAAAATGTAAATAACGGGATTGGTTAGCTGCGCTAAAATTCTTGCTTGTACCTGAAAAAGGTTTCACCTGCAACGCGGCCTTCTACTGGTTTTTGCGACGTGACATTCACTGACAAGGCACAGGCGCTGGTAGGTTTCTGCGAGCACCCACAATACAGCGTTGCAGTCTTCAAATCTGTGCAGAACTCTTTTTTTTACCTAAAATTAGCAAGATTCGTTTAAAACTCTTGTGGTGTATTATAGCCTTCTCCTGAGATGACATTCATAGCGATACTAAGAATAATAAAGATAAAAAGCATCATAGGCTGAAGAAATTATACGCAGGGTACGTCATTTTTTAGCCTTCCATAACTATATAGCTATATATGCATACATCCATATATTTAGCTAGATATCCATAAAAATCTATATCGATATATATGTATTTCTATATATTTATATAGATATTTATCTATACACAGGGACAGATAGATAGATAGATAGATAGATAGACAGAGACTGTATGCAATAAGCCTGGATGTCTGACAGTTAAAGCTGCATCGTGATGTCATTAAGGCTCTAGTATGACACGTACAGCTTGGAACCATATATATTATAGCACGGCTGCCATTTACAGTCAGTCTCCATTGGAGTTGGAAGTTGGCAAACATGTACTAGGCTGTCTTCCCAAGAAGCCACAGCAGCCAGATAAATTGGATGTTCCACCGAACTGCTATTTTATTCAGCCAGTAAGGGGAAAGCGGTGGCCTACAAAATCTCATTGGTCGCTGCTGCTGCCGACATTTTTTTAAAAAGGTACGCTCAGTTGTTTCATGGAGAACATGAAGGTAGCTACTTACAATTCAGGCAGGTAGGTTCAGTTCTTGGAGGTTGGGGAATGCTTATGGGCAAGGCCTTATGTCTGATAATATTGGCTGCTTCCAACTGTACCTACCGCAAGCAGACGATCAGTGGATACAATGCTGCGAGCTGGGAAAAAAGCCTAGAATAATCCACGGCAGGCAGGCAAGCAAAATGTAAATAACGGGATTGGTTAGCTGCGCTAAAATTCTTGCTTGTACCTGAAAAAGGTTTCACCTGCAACGCGGCCTTCTACTGGTTTTTGCGACGTGACATTCACTGACAAGGCACAGGCGCTGGTAGGTTTCTGCGAGCACCCACAATACAGCGTTGCAGTCTTCAAATCTGTGCAGAACTCTTTTTTTTACCTAAAATTAGCAAGATTCGCTTAAAACTCTTGTGGTGTATTATAGCCTTCTCCTGAGATGACATTCATAGCGATACTAAGAATAATAAAGATAAAAAGCATCATAGGCTGAAGAAATTATACGCAGGGTACGTCATTTTTTAGCCTTCCATAACTATATAGCTATATATGCATACATCCATATATTTAGCTAGATATCCATAAAAATCTATATCGATATATATGTATTTCTATATATTTATATAGATATTTATCTATACACAGGGACAGATAGATAGATAGATAGATAGACAGAGACTGTATGCAATAAGCCTGGATGTCTGACAGTTAAAGCTGCATCGTGATGTCATTAAGGCTCTATTATGACACGTACAGCTTGGAACCATATATATTATAGCACGGCTGCCATTTACAGTCAGTCTCCATTGGAGTTGGAAGTTGGCAAACATGTACTAGGCTGTCTTCCCAAGAAGCCACAGCAGCCAGATAAATTGGATGTTCCACCGAACTGCTATTTTATTCAGCCAGTAAGGGGAAAGCGGTGGCCTACAAAATCTCATTGGTCGCTGCTGCTGCCGACATTTTTTTAAAAAGGTACGCTCAGTTGTTTCATGGAGAACATGAAGGTAGCTACTTACAATTCAGGCAGGTAGGTTCAGTTCTTGGAGGTTGGGGAATGCTTATGGGCAAGGCCTTATGTCTGATCATATTGGCTGCTTCCAACTGTACCTACCGCAAGCAGACGATCAGTGGATACAATGCTGCGAGCTGGGAAAAAAGCCTAGAATAATCCACGGCAGGCAGGCAAGCAAAATGTAAATAACGGGATTGGTTAGCTGCGCTAAAATTCTTGCTTGTACCTGAAAAAGGTTTCACCTGCAACGCGGCCTTCTACTGGTTTTTGCGACGTGACATTCACTGACAAGGCACAGGCGCTGGTAGGTTTCTGCGAGCACCCACAATACAGCGTTGCAGTCTTCAAATCTGTGCAGAACTCTTTTTTTTACCTAAAATTAGCAAGATTCGTTTAAAACTCTTGTGGTGTATTATAGCCTTCTCCTGAGATGACATTCATAGCGATACTAAGAATAATAAAGATAAAAAGCATCATAGGCTGAAGAAATTATACGCAGGGTACGTCATTTTTTAGCCTTCCATAACTATATAGCTATATATGCATACATCCATATATTTAGCTAGATATCCATAAAAATCTATATCGATATATATGTATTTCTATATATTTATATAGATATTTATCTATACACAGGGACAGATAGATAGATAGATAGATAGATAGACAGAGACTGTATGCAATAAGCCTGGATGTCTGACAGTTAAAGCTGCATCGTGATGTCATTAAGGCTCTAGTATGACACGTACAGCTTGGAACCATATATATTATAGCACGGCTGCCATTTACAGTCAGTCTCCATTGGAGTTGGAAGTTGGCAAACATGTACTAGGCTGTCTTCCCAAGAAGCCACAGCAGCCAGATAAATTGGATGTTCCACCGAACTGCTATTTTATTCAGCCAGTAAGGGGAAAGCGGTGGCCTACAAAATCTCATTGGTCGCTGCTGCTGCCGACATTTTTTTAAAAAGGTACGCTCAGTTGTTTCATGGAGAACATGAAGGTAGCTACTTACAATTCAGGCAGGTAGGTTCAGTTCTTGGAGGTTGGGGAATGCTTATGGGCAAGGCCTTATGTCTGATAATATTGGCTGCTTCCAACTGTACCTACCGCAAGCAGACGATCAGTGGATACAATGCTGCGAGCTGGGAAAAAAGCCTAGAATAATCCACGGCAGGCAGGCAAGCAAAATGTAAATAACGGGATTGGTTAGCTGCGCTAAAATTCTTGCTTGTACCTGAAAAAGGTTTCACCTGCAACGCGGCCTTCTACTGGTTTTTGCGACGTGACATTCACTGACAAGGCACAGGCGCTGGTAGGTTTCTGCGAGCACCCACAATACAGCGTTGCAGTCTTCAAATCTGTGCAGAACTCTTTTTTTTACCTAAAATTAGCAAGATTCGTTTAAAACTCTTGTGGTGTATTATAGCCTTCTCCTGAGATGACATTCATAGCGATACTAAGAATAATAAAGATAAAAAGCATCATAGGCTGAAGAAATTATACGCAGGGTACGTCATTTTTTAGCCTTCCATAACTATATAGCTATATATGCATACATCCATATATTTAGCTAGATATCCATAAAAATCTATATCTATATATATGTATTTCTATATATTTATATAGGTATTTATCTATACACAGGGACAGATAGATAGATAGATAGATAGATAGATAGATAGATAGATAGATAGATAGATAGACAGAGACTGTATGCAATAAGCCTGGATGTCTGACAGTTAAAGCTGCATCGTGATGTCATTAAGGCTCTATTATGACACGTACAGCTTGGAACCATATATATTATAGCACGGCTGCCATTTACAGTCAGTCTCCATTGGAGTTGGAAGTTGGCAAACATGTACTAGGCTGTCTTCCCAAGAAGCCACAGCAGCCAGATAAATTGGATGTTCCACCGAACTGCTATTTTATTCAGCCAGTAAGGGGAAAGCGGTGGCCTACAAAATCTCATTGGTCGCTGCTGCTGCCGACATTTTTTTAAAAAGGTACGCTCAGTTGTTTCATGGAGAACATTAAGGTAGCTACTTACAATTCAGGCAGGTAGGTTCAGTTCTTGGAGGTTGGGGAATGCTTATGGGCAAGGCCTTATGTCTGATCATATTGGCTGCTTCCAACTGTACCTACCGCAAGCAGACGATCAGTGGATACAATGCTGCGAGCTGGGAAAAAAGCCTAGAATAATCCACGGCAGGCAGGCAAGCAAAATGTAAATAACGGGATTGGTTAGCTGCGCTAAAATTCTTGCTTGTACCTGAAAAAGGTTTCACCTGCAACGCGGCCTTCTACTGGTTTTTGCGACGTGACATTCACTGACAAGGCACAGGCCTGGTAGGTTTCTGCGAGCACCCACAATACAGCGTTGCAGTCTTCAAATCTGTGCAGAACTCTTTTTTTTACCTAAAATTAGCAAGATTCGCTTAAAACTCTTGTGGTGTATTATAGCCTTCTCCTGAGATGACATTCATAGCGATACTAAGAATAATAAAGATAAAAAGCATCATAGGCTGAAGAAATTATACGCAGGGTACGTCATTTTTTAGCCTTCCATAACTATATAGCTATATATGCATACATCCATATATTTAGCTAGATATCCATAAAAATCTATATCGATATATATGTATTTCTATATATTTATATAGATATTTATCTATACACAGGGACAGATAGATAGATAGATAGATAGACAGAGACTGTATGCAATAAGCCTGGATGTCTGACAGTTAAAGCTGCATCGTGATGTCATTAAGGCTCTATTATGACACGTACAGCTTGGAACCATATATATTATAGCACGGCTGCCATTTACAGTCAGTCTCCATTGGAGTTGGAAGTTGGCAAACATGTACTAGGCTGTCTTCCCAAGAAGCCACAGCAGCCAGATAAATTGGATGTTCCACCGAACTGCTATTTTATTCAGCCAGTAAGGGGAAAGCGGTGGTCTACAAAATCTCATTGGTCGCTGCTGCTGCCGCCATTTTTTTAAAAAGGTACGCTCAGTTGTTTCATGGAGAACATGAAGGTAGCTACTTACAATTCAGGCAGGTAGGTTCAGTTCTTGGAGGTTGGGGAATGCTTATGGGCAAGGCCTTATGTCTGATAATATTGGCTGCTTCCAACTGTACCTACCGCAAGCAGACGATCAGTGGATACAATGCTGCGAGCTGGGAAAAAAGCCTAGAATAATCCACGGCAGGCAGGCAAGCAAAATGTAAATAACGGGATTGGTTAGCTGCGCTAAAATTCTTGCTTGTACCTGAAAAAGGTTTCACCTGCAACGCGGCCTTCTACTGGTTTTTGCGACGTGACATTCACTGACAAGGCACAGGCGCTGGTAGGTTTCTGCGAGCACCCACAATACAGCGTTGCAGTCTTCAAATCTGTGCAGAACTCTTTTTTTTACCTAAAATTAGCAAGATTCGTTTAAAACTCTTGTGGTGTATTATAGCCTTCTCCTGAGATGACATTCATAGCGATACTAAGAATAATAAAGATAAAAAGCATCATAGGCTGAAGAAATTATACGCAGGGTACGTCATTTTTTAGCCTTCCATAACTATATAGCTATATATGCATACATCCATATATTTAGCTAGATATCCATAAAAATCTATATCGATATATATGTATTTCTATATATTTATATAGATATTTATCTATACACAGGGACAGATAGATAGATAGATAGATAGATAGACAGAGACTGTATGCAATAAGCCTGGATGTCTGACAGTTAAAGCTGCATCGTGATGTCATTAAGGCTCTATTATGACACGTACAGCTTGGAACCATATATATTATAGCACGGCTGCCATTTACAGTCAGTCTCCATTGGAGTTGGAAGTTGGCAAACATGTACTAGGCTGTCTTCCCAAGAAGCCACAGCAGCCAGATAAATTGGATGTTCCACCGAACTGCTATTTTATTCAGCCAGTAAGGGGAAAGCGGTGGCCTACAAAATCTCATTGGTCGCTGCTGCTGCCGACATTTTTTTAAAAAGGTACGCTCAGTTGTTTCATGGAGAACATGAAGGTAGCTACTTACAATTCAGGCAGGTAGGTTCAGTTCTTGGAGGTTGGGGAATGCTTATGGGCAAGGCCTTATGTCTGATCATATTGGCTGCTTCCAACTGTACCTACCGCAAGCAGACGATCAGTGGATACAATGCTGCGAGCTGGGAAAAAAGCCTAGAATAATCCACGGCAGGCAGGCAAGCAAAATGTAAATAACGGGATTGGTTAGCTGCGCAAAAATTCTTGCTTGTACCTGAAAAAGGTTTCACCTGCAACGCGGCCTTCTACTGGTTTTTGCGACGTGACATTCACTGACAAGGCACAGGCGCTGGTAGGTTTCTGCGAGCACCCACAATACAGCGTTGCAGTCTTCAAATCTGTGCAGAACTCTTTTTTTTTACCTAAAATTAGCAAGATTCGCTTAAAACTCTTGTGGTGTATTATAGCCTTCTCCTGAGATGACATTCATAGCGATACTAAGAATAATAAAGATAAAAAGCATCATAGGCTGAAGAAATTATACGCAGGGTACGTCATTTTTTAGCCTTCCATAACTATATAGCTATATATGCATACATCCATATATTTAGCTAGATATCCATAAAAATCTATATCGATATATATGTATTTCTATATATTTATATAGATATTTATCTATACACAGGGACAGATAGATAGATAGATAGATAGACAGAGACTGTATGCAATAAGCCTGGATGTCTGACAGTTAAAGCTGCATCGTGATGTCATTAAGGCTCTATTATGACACGTACAGCTTGGAACCATATATATTATAGCACGGCTGCCATTTACAGTCAGTCTCCATTGGAGTTGGAAGTTGGCAAACATGTACTAGGCTGTCTTCCCAAGAAGCCACAGCAGCCAGATAAATTGGATGTTCCACCGAACTGCTATTTTATTCAGCCAGTAAGGGGAAAGCGGTGGCCTACAAAATCTCATTGGTCGCTGCTGCTGCCGACATTTTTTTAAAAAGGTACGCTCAGTTGTTTCATGGAGAACATGAAGGTAGCTACTTACAATTCAGGCAGGTAGGTTCAGTTCTTGGAGGTTGGGGAATGCTTATGGGCAAGGCCTTATGTCTGATCATATTGGCTGCTTCCAACTGTACCTACCGCAAGCAGACGATCAGTGGATACAATGCTGCGAGCTGGGAAAAAAGCCTAGAATAATCCACGGCAGGCAGGCAAGCAAAATGTAAATAACGGGATTGGTTAGCTGCGCAAAAATTCTTGCTTGTACCTGAAAAAGGTTTCACCTGCAACGCGGCCTTCTACTGGTTTTTGCGACGTGACATTCACTGACAAGGCACAGGCGCTGGTAGGTTTCTGCGAGCACCCACAATACAGCGTTGCAGTCTTCAAATCTGTGCAGAACTCTTTTTTTTACCTAAAATTAGCAAGATTCGCTTAAAACTCTTGTGGTGTATTATAGCCTTCTCCTGAGATGACATTCATAGCGATACTAAGAATAATAAAGATAAAAAGCATCATAGGCTGAAGAAATTATACGCAGGGTACGTCATTTTTTAGCCTTCCATAACTATATAGCTATATATGCATACATCCATATATTTAGCTAGATATCCATAAAAATCTATATCGATATATATGTATTTCTATATATTTATATAGATATTTATCTATACACAGGGACAGATAGATAGATAGATAGATAGATAGATAGATAGATAGACAGAGACTGTATGCAATAAGCCTGGATGTCTGACAGTTAAAGCTGCATCGTGATGTCATTAAGGCTCTATTATGACACGTACAGCTTGGAACCATATATATTATAGCACGGCTGCCATTTACAGTCAGTCTCCATTGGAGTTGGAAGTTGGCAAACATGTACTAGGCTGTCTTCCCAAGAAGCCACAGCAGCCAGATAAATTGGATGTTCCACCGAACTGCTATTTTATTCAGCCAGTAAGGGGAAAGCGGTGGTCTACAAAATCTCATTGGTCGCTGCTGCTGCCGCCATTTTTTTAAAAAGGTACGCTCAGTTGTTTCATGGAGAACATTAAGGTAGCTACTTACAATTCAGGCAGGTAGGTTCAGTTCTTGGAGGTTGGGGAATGCTTAAGGGCAAGGCCTTATGTCTGATCATATTGGCTGCTTCCAACTGTACCTACCGCAAGCAGACGATCAGTGGATACAATGCTGCGAGCTGGGAAAAAAGCCTAGAATAATCCACGGCAGGCAGGCAAGCAAAATGTAAATAACGGGATTGGTTAGCTGCGCTAAAATTCTTGCTTGTACCTGAAAAAGGTTTCACCTGCAACGCGGCCTTCTACTGGTTTTTGCGACGTGACATTCACTGACAAGGCACAGGCGCTGGTAGGTTTCTGCGAGCACCCACAATACAGCGTTGCAGTCTTCAAATCTGTGCAGAACTCTTTTTTTTACCTAAAATTAGCAAGATTCGCTTAAAACTCTTGTGGTGTATTATAGCCTTCTCCTGAGATGACATTCATAGCGATACTAAGAATAATAAAGATAAAAAGCATCATAGGCTGAAGAAATTATACGCAGGGTACGTCATTTTTTAGCCTTCCATAACTATATAGCTATATATGCATACATCCATATATTTAGCTAGATATCCATAAAAATCTATATCGATATATATGTATTTCTATATATTTATATAGATATTTATCTATACACAGGGACAGATAGATAGATAGATAGATAGACAGAGACTGTATGCAATAAGCCTGGATGTCTGACAGTTAAAGCTGCATCGTGATGTCATTAAGGCTCTATTATGACACGTACAGCTTGGAACCATATATATTATAGCACGGCTGCCATTTACAGTCAGTCTCCATTGGAGTTGGAAGTTGGCAAACATGTACTAGGCTGTCTTCCCAAGAAGCCACAGCAGCCAGATAAATTGGATGTTCCACCGAACTGCTATTTTATTCAGCCAGTAAGGGGAAAGCGGTGGCCTACAAAATCTCATTGGTCGCTGCTGCTGCCGACATTTTTTTAAAAAGGTACGCTCAGTTGTTTCATGGAGAACATTAAGGTAGCTACTTACAATTCAGGCAGGTAGGTTCAGTTCTTGGAGGTTGGGGAATGCTTAAGGGCAAGGCCTTATGTCTGATCATATTGGCTGCTTCCAACTGTACCTACCGCAAGCAGACGATCAGTGGATACAATGCTGCGAGCTGGGAAAAAAGCCTAGAATAATCCACGGCAGGCAGGCAAGCAAAATGTAAATAACGGGATTGGTTAGCTGCGCTAAAATTCTTGCTTGTACCTGAAAAAGGTTTCACCTGCAACGCGGCCTTCTACTGGTTTTTGCGACGTGACATTCACTGACAAGGCACAGGCGCTGGTAGGTTTCTGCGAGCACCCACAATACAGCGTTGCAGTCTTCAAATCTGTGCAGAACTCTTTTTTTTACCTAAAATTAGCAAGATTCGCTTAAAACTCTTGTGGTGTATTATAGCCTTCTCCTGAGATGACATTCATAGCGATACTAAGAATAATAAAGATAAAAAGCATCATAGGCTGAAGAAATTATACGCAGGGTACGTCATTTTTTAGCCTTCCATAACTATATAGCTATATATGCATACATCCATATATTTAGCTAGATATCCATAAAAATCTATATCGATATATATGTATTTCTATATATTTATATAGATATTTATCTATACACAGGGACAGATAGATAGATAGATAGATAGACAGAGACTGTATGCAATAAGCCTGGATGTCTGACAGTTAAAGCTGCATCGTGATGTCATTAAGGCTCTATTATGACACGTACAGCTTGGAACCATATATATTATAGCACGGCTGCCATTTACAGTCAGTCTCCATTGGAGTTGGAAGTTGGCAAACATGTACTAGGCTGTCTTCCCAAGAAGCCACAGCAGCCAGATAAATTGGATGTTCCACCGAACTGCTATTTTATTCAGCCAGTAAGGGGAAAGCGGTGGTCTACAAAATCTCATTGGTCGCTGCTGCTGCCGCCATTTTTTTAAAAAGGTACGCTCAGTTGTTTCATGGAGAACATTAAGGTAGCTACTTACAATTCAGGCAGGTAGGTTCAGTTCTTGGAGGTTGGGGAATGCTTAAGGGCAAGGCCTTATGTCTGATCATATTGGCTGCTTCCAACTGTACCTACCGCAAGCAGACGATCAGTGGATACAATGCTGCGAGCTGGGAAAAAAGCCTAGAATAATCCACGGCAGGCAGGCAAGCAAAATGTAAATAACGGGATTGGTTAGCTGCGCTAAAATTCTTGCTTGTACCTGAAAAAGGTTTCACCTGCAACGCGGCCTTCTACTGGTTTTTGCGACGTGACATTCACTGACAAGGCACAGGCGCTGGTAGGTTTCTGCGAGCACCCACAATACAGCGTTGCAGTCTTCAAATCTGTGCAGAACTCTTTTTTTTACCTAAAATTAGCAAGATTCGCTTAAAACTCTTGTGGTGTATTATAGCCTTCTCCTGAGATGACATTCATAGCGATACTAAGAATAATAAAGATAAAAAGCATCATAGGCTGAAGAAATTATACGCAGGGTACGTCATTTTTTAGCCTTCCATAACTATATAGCTATATATGCATACATCCATATATTTAGCTAGATATCCATAAAAATCTATATCGATATATATGTATTTCTATATATTTATATAGATATTTATCTATACACAGGGACAGATAGATAGATAGATAGATAGACAGAGACTGTATGCAATAAGCCTGGATGTCTGACAGTTAAAGCTGCATCGTGATGTCATTAAGGCTCTATTATGACACGTACAGCTTGGAACCATATATATTATAGCACGGCTGCCATTTACAGTCAGTCTCCATTGGAGTTGGAAGTTGGCAAACATGTACTAGGCTGTCTTCCCAAGAAGCCACAGCAGCCAGATAAATTGGATGTTCCACCGAACTGCTATTTTATTCAGCCAGTAAGGGGAAAGCGGTGGCCTACAAAATCTCATTGGTCGCTGCTGCTGCCGACATTTTTTTAAAAAGGTACGCTCAGTTGTTTCATGGAGAACATGAAGGTAGCTACTTACAATTCAGGCAGGTAGGTTCAGTTCTTGGAGGTTGGGGAATGCTTATGGGCAAGGCCTTATGTCTGATCATATTGGCTGCTTCCAACTGTACCTACCGCAAGCAGACGATCAGTGGATACAATGCTGCGAGCTGGGAAAAAAGCCTAGAATAATCCACGGCAGGCAGGCAAGCAAAATGTAAATAACGGGATTGGTTAGCTGCGCAAAAATTCTTGCTTGTACCTGAAAAAGGTTTCACCTGCAACGCGGCCTTCTACTGGTTTTTGCGACGTGACATTCACTGACAAGGCACAGGCGCTGGTAGGTTTCTGCGAGCACCCACAATACAGCGTTGCAGTCTTCAAATCTGTGCAGAACTCTTTTTTTTACCTAAAATTAGCAAGATTCGCTTAAAACTCTTGTGGTGTATTATAGCCTTCTCCTGAGATGACATTCATAGCGATACTAAGAATAATAAAGATAAAAAGCATCATAGGCTGAAGAAATTATACGCAGGGTACGTCATTTTTTAGCCTTCCATAACTATATAGCTATATATGCATACATCCATATATTTAGCTAGATATCCATAAAAATCTATATCGATATATATGTATTTCTATATATTTATATAGATATTTATCTATACACAGGGACAGATAGATAGATAGATAGATAGATAGATAGACAGAGACTGTATGCAATAAGCCTGGATGTCTGACAGTTAAAGCTGCATCGTGATGTCATTAAGGCTCTATTATGACACGTACAGCTTGGAACCATATATATTATAGCACGGCTGCCATTTACAGTCAGTCTCCATTGGAGTTGGAAGTTGGCAAACATGTACTAGGCTGTCTTCCCAAGAAGCCACAGCAGCCAGATAAATTGGATGTTCCACCGAACTGCTATTTTATTCAGCCAGTAAGGGGAAAGCGGTGGTCTACAAAATCTCATTGGTCGCTGCTGCTGCCGCCATTTTTTTAAAAAGGTACGCTCAGTTGTTTCATGGAGAACATTAAGGTAGCTACTTACAATTCAGGCAGGTAGGTTCAGTTCTTGGAGGTTGGGGAATGCTTAAGGGCAAGGCCTTATGTCTGATCATATTGGCTGCTTCCAACTGTACCTACCGCAAGCAGACGATCAGTGGATACAATGCTGCGAGCTGGGAAAAAAGCCTAGAATAATCCACGGCAGGCAGGCAAGCAAAATGTAAATAACGGGATTGGTTAGCTGCGCTAAAATTCTTGCTTGTACCTGAAAAAGGTTTCACCTGCAACGCGGCCTTCTACTGGTTTTTGCGACGTGACATTCACTGACAAGGCACAGGCGCTGGTAGGTTTCTGCGAGCACCCACAATACAGCGTTGCAGTCTTCAAATCTGTGCAGAACTCTTTTTTTTACCTAAAATTAGCAAGATTCGCTTAAAACTCTTGTGGTGTATTATAGCCTTCTCCTGAGATGACATTCATAGCGATACTAAGAATAATAAAGATAAAAAGCATCATAGGCTGAAGAAATTATACGCAGGGTACGTCATTTTTTAGCCTTCCATAACTATATAGCTATATATGCATACATCCATATATTTAGCTAGATATCCATAAAAATCTATATCGATATATATGTATTTCTATATATTTATATAGATATTTATCTATACACAGGGACAGATAGATAGATAGATAGATAGACAGAGACTGTATGCAATAAGCCTGGATGTCTGACAGTTAAAGCTGCATCGTGATGTCATTAAGGCTCTATTATGACACGTACAGCTTGGAACCATATATATTATAGCACGGCTGCCATTTACAGTCAGTCTCCATTGGAGTTGGAAGTTGGCAAACATGTACTAGGCTGTCTTCCCAAGAAGCCACAGCAGCCAGATAAATTGGATGTTCCACCGAACTGCTATTTTATTCAGCCAGTAAGGGGAAAGCGGTGGCCTACAAAATCTCATTGGTCGCTGCTGCTGCCGACATTTTTTTAAAAAGGTACGCTCAGTTGTTTCATGGAGAACATGAAGGTAGCTACTTACAATTCAGGCAGGTAGGTTCAGTTCTTGGAGGTTGGGGAATGCTTATGGGCAAGGCCTTATGTCTGATCATATTGGCTGCTTCCAACTGTACCTACCGCAAGCAGACGATCAGTGGATACAATGCTGCGAGCTGGGAAAAAAGCCTAGAATAATCCACGGCAGGCAGGCAAGCAAAATGTAAATAACGGGATTGGTTAGCTGCGCAAAAATTCTTGCTTGTACCTGAAAAAGGTTTCACCTGCAACGCGGCCTTCTACTGGTTTTTGCGACGTGACATTCACTGACAAGGCACAGGCGCTGGTAGGTTTCTGCGAGCACCCACAATACAGCGTTGCAGTCTTCAAATCTGTGCAGAACTCTTTTTTTTACCTAAAATTAGCAAGATTCGCTTAAAACTCTTGTGGTGTATTATAGCCTTCTCCTGAGATGACATTCATAGCGATACTAAGAATAATAAAGATAAAAAGCATCATAGGCTGAAGAAATTATACGCAGGGTACGTCATTTTTTAGCCTTCCATAACTATATAGCTATATATGCATACATCCATATATTTAGCTAGATATCCATAAAAATCTATATCGATATATATGTATTTCTATATATTTATATAGATATTTATCTATACACAGGGACAGATAGATAGATAGATAGATAGACAGAGACTGTATGCAATAAGCCTGGATGTCTGACAGTTAAAGCTGCATCGTGATGTCATTAAGGCTCTATTATGACACGTACAGCTTGGAACCATATATATTATAGCACGGCTGCCATTTACAGTCAGTCTCCATTGGAGTTGGAAGTTGGCAAACATGTACTAGGCTGTCTTCCCAAGAAGCCACAGCAGCCAGATAAATTGGATGTTCCACCGAACTGCTATTTTATTCAGCCAGTAAGGGGAAAGCGGTGGCCTACAAAATCTCATTGGTCGCTGCTGCTGCCGACATTTTTTTAAAAAGGTACGCTCAGTTGTTTCATGGAGAACATGAAGGTAGCTACTTACAATTCAGGCAGGTAGGTTCAGTTCTTGGAGGTTGGGGAATGCTTATGGGCAAGGCCTTATGTCTGATCATATTGGCTGCTTCCAACTGTACCTACCGCAAGCAGACGATCAGTGGATACAATGCTGCGAGCTGGGAAAAAAGCCTAGAATAATCCACGGCAGGCAGGCAAGCAAAATGTAAATAACGGGATTGGTTAGCTGCGCAAAAATTCTTGCTTGTACCTGAAAAAGGTTTCACCTGCAACGCGGCCTTCTACTGGTTTTTGCGACGTGACATTCACTGACAAGGCACAGGCGCTGGTAGGTTTCTGCGAGCACCCACAATACAGCGTTGCAGTCTTCAAATCTGTGCAGAACTCTTTTTTTTACCTAAAATTAGCAAGATTCGCTTAAAACTCTTGTGGTGTATTATAGCCTTCTCCTGAGATGACATTCATAGCGATACTAAGAATAATAAAGATAAAAAGCATCATAGGCTGAAGAAATTATACGCAGGGTACGTCATTTTTTAGCCTTCCATAACTATATAGCTATATATGCATACATCCATATATTTAGCTAGATATCCATAAAAATCTATATCGATATATATGTATTTCTATATATTTATATAGATATTTATCTATACACAGGGACAGATAGATAGATAGATAGATAGACAGAGACTGTATGCAATAAGCCTGGATGTCTGACAGTTAAAGCTGCATCGTGATGTCATTAAGGCTCTATTATGACACGTACAGCTTGGAACCATATATATTATAGCACGGCTGCCATTTACAGTCAGTCTCCATTGGAGTTGGAAGTTGGCAAACATGTACTAGGCTGTCTTCCCAAGAAGCCACAGCAGCCAGATAAATTGGATGTTCCACCGAACTGCTATTTTATTCAGCCAGTAAGGGGAAAGCGGTGGCCTACAAAATCTCATTGGTCGCTGCTGCTGCCGACATTTTTTTAAAAAGGTACGCTCAGTTGTTTCATGGAGAACATGAAGGTAGCTACTTACAATTCAGGCAGGTAGGTTCAGTTCTTGGAGGTTGGGGAATGCTTATGGGCAAGGCCTTATGTCTGATCATATTGGCTGCTTCCAACTGTACCTACCGCAAGCAGACGATCAGTGGATACAATGCTGCGAGCTGGGAAAAAAGCCTAGAATAATCCACGGCAGGCAGGCAAGCAAAATGTAAATAACGGGATTGGTTAGCTGCGCAAAAATTCTTGCTTGTACCTGAAAAAGGTTTCACCTGCAACGCGGCCTTCTACTGGTTTTTGCGACGTGACATTCACTGACAAGGCACAGGCGCTGGTAGGTTTCTGCGAGCACCCACAATACAGCGTTGCAGTCTTCAAATCTGTGCAGAACTCTTTTTTTTACCTAAAATTAGCAAGATTCGCTTAAAACTCTTGTGGTGTATTATAGCCTTCTCCTGAGATGACATTCATAGCGATACTAAGAATAATAAAGATAAAAAGCATCATAGGCTGAAGAAATTATACGCAGGGTACGTCATTTTTTAGCCTTCCATAACTATATAGCTATATATGCATACATCCATATATTTAGCTAGATATCCATAAAAATCTATATCGATATATATGTATTTCTATATATTTATATAGATATTTATCTATACACAGGGACAGATAGATAGATAGATAGATAGACAGAGACTGTATGCAATAAGCCTGGATGTCTGACAGTTAAAGCTGCATCGTGATGTCATTAAGGCTCTATTATGACACGTACAGCTTGGAACCATATATATTATAGCACGGCTGCCATTTACAGTCAGTCTCCATTGGAGTTGGAAGTTGGCAAACATGTACTAGGCTGTCTTCCCAAGAAGCCACAGCAGCCAGATAAATTGGATGTTCCACCGAACTGCTATTTTATTCAGCCAGTAAGGGGAAAGCGGTGGTCTACAAAATCTCATTGGTCGCTGCTGCTGCCGCCATTTTTTTAAAAAGGTACGCTCAGTTGTTTCATGGAGAACATTAAGGTAGCTACTTACAATTCAGGCAGGTAGGTTCAGTTCTTGGAGGTTGGGGAATGCTTAAGGGCAAGGCCTTATGTCTGATCATATTGGCTGCTTCCAACTGTACCTACCGCAAGCAGACGATCAGTGGATACAATGCTGCGAGCTGGGAAAAAAGCCTAGAATAATCCACGGCAGGCAGGCAAGCAAAATGTAAATAACGGGATTGGTTAGCTGCGCTAAAATTCTTGCTTGTACCTGAAAAAGGTTTCACCTGCAACGCGGCCTTCTACTGGTTTTTGCGACGTGACATTCACTGACAAGGCACAGGCGCTGGTAGGTTTCTGCGAGCACCCACAATACAGCGTTGCAGTCTTCAAATCTGTGCAGAACTCTTTTTTTTACCTAAAATTAGCAAGATTCGCTTAAAACTCTTGTGGTGTATTATAGCCTTCTCCTGAGATGACATTCATAGCGATACTAAGAATAATAAAGATAAAAAGCATCATAGGCTGAAGAAATTATACGCAGGGTACGTCATTTTTTAGCCTTCCATAACTATATAGCTATATATGCATACATCCATATATTTAGCTAGATATCCATAAAAATCTATATCGATATATATGTATTTCTATATATTTATATAGATATTTATCTATACACAGGGACAGATAGATAGATAGATAGATAGACAGAGACTGTATGCAATAAGCCTGGATGTCTGACAGTTAAAGCTGCATCGTGATGTCATTAAGGCTCTATTATGACACGTACAGCTTGGAACCATATATATTATAGCACGGCTGCCATTTACAGTCAGTCTCCATTGGAGTTGGAAGTTGGCAAACATGTACTAGGCTGTCTTCCCAAGAAGCCACAGCAGCCAGATAAATTGGATGTTCCACCGAACTGCTATTTTATTCAGCCAGTAAGGGGAAAGCGGTGGCCTACAAAATCTCATTGGTCGCTGCTGCTGCCGACATTTTTTTAAAAAGGTACGCTCAGTTGTTTCATGGAGAACATGAAGGTAGCTACTTACAATTCAGGCAGGTAGGTTCAGTTCTTGGAGGTTGGGGAATGCTTATGGGCAAGGCCTTATGTCTGATCATATTGGCTGCTTCCAACTGTACCTACCGCAAGCAGACGATCAGTGGATACAATGCTGCGAGCTGGGAAAAAAGCCTAGAATAATCCACGGCAGGCAGGCAAGCAAAATGTAAATAACGGGATTGGTTAGCTGCGCAAAAATTCTTGCTTGTACCTGAAAAAGGTTTCACCTGCAACGCGGCCTTCTACTGGTTTTTGCGACGTGACATTCACTGACAAGGCACAGGCGCTGGTAGGTTTCTGCGAGCACCCACAATACAGCGTTGCAGTCTTCAAATCTGTGCAGAACTCTTTTTTTTACCTAAAATTAGCAAGATTCGCTTAAAACTCTTGTGGTGTATTATAGCCTTCTCCTGAGATGACATTCATAGCGATACTAAGAATAATAAAGATAAAAAGCATCATAGGCTGAAGAAATTATACGCAGGGTACGTCATTTTTTAGCCTTCCATAACTATATAGCTATATATGCATACATCCATATATTTAGCTAGATATCCATAAAAATCTATATCGATATATATGTATTTCTATATATTTATATAGATATTTATCTATACACAGGGACAGATAGATAGATAGATAGATAGATAGATAGACAGAGACTGTATGCAATAAGCCTGGATGTCTGACAGTTAAAGCTGCATCGTGATGTCATTAAGGCTCTATTATGACACGTACAGCTTGGAACCATATATATTATAGCACGGCTGCCATTTACAGTCAGTCTCCATTGGAGTTGGAAGTTGGCAAACATGTACTAGGCTGTCTTCCCAAGAAGCCACAGCAGCCAGATAAATTGGATGTTCCACCGAACTGCTATTTTATTCAGCCAGTAAGGGGAAAGCGGTGGTCTACAAAATCTCATTGGTCGCTGCTGCTGCCGCCATTTTTTTAAAAAGGTACGCTCAGTTGTTTCATGGAGAACATTAAGGTAGCTACTTACAATTCAGGCAGGTAGGTTCAGTTCTTGGAGGTTGGGGAATGCTTAAGGGCAAGGCCTTATGTCTGATCATATTGGCTGCTTCCAACTGTACCTACCGCAAGCAGACGATCAGTGGATACAATGCTGCGAGCTGGGAAAAAAGCCTAGAATAATCCACGGCAGGCAGGCAAGCAAAATGTAAATAACGGGATTGGTTAGCTGCGCTAAAATTCTTGCTTGTACCTGAAAAAGGTTTCACCTGCAACGCGGCCTTCTACTGGTTTTTGCGACGTGACATTCACTGACAAGGCACAGGCGCTGGTAGGTTTCTGCGAGCACCCACAATACAGCGTTGCAGTCTTCAAATCTGTGCAGAACTCTTTTTTTTACCTAAAATTAGCAAGATTCGCTTAAAACTCTTGTGGTGTATTATAGCCTTCTCCTGAGATGACATTCATAGCGATACTAAGAATAATAAAGATAAAAAGCATCATAGGCTGAAGAAATTATACGCAGGGTACGTCATTTTTTAGCCTTCCATAACTATATAGCTATATATGCATACATCCATATATTTAGCTAGATATCCATAAAAATCTATATCGATATATATGTATTTCTATATATTTATATAGATATTTATCTATACACAGGGACAGATAGATAGATAGATAGATAGACAGAGACTGTATGCAATAAGCCTGGATGTCTGACAGTTAAAGCTGCATCGTGATGTCATTAAGGCTCTATTATGACACGTACAGCTTGGAACCATATATATTATAGCACGGCTGCCATTTACAGTCAGTCTCCATTGGAGTTGGAAGTTGGCAAACATGTACTAGGCTGTCTTCCCAAGAAGCCACAGCAGCCAGATAAATTGGATGTTCCACCGAACTGCTATTTTATTCAGCCAGTAAGGGGAAAGCGGTGGCCTACAAAATCTCATTGGTCGCTGCTGCTGCCGACATTTTTTTAAAAAGGTACGCTCAGTTGTTTCATGGAGAACATGAAGGTAGCTACTTACAATTCAGGCAGGTAGGTTCAGTTCTTGGAGGTTGGGGAATGCTTATGGGCAAGGCCTTATGTCTGATCATATTGGCTGCTTCCAACTGTACCTACCGCAAGCAGACGATCAGTGGATACAATGCTGCGAGCTGGGAAAAAAGCCTAGAATAATCCACGGCAGGCAGGCAAGCAAAATGTAAATAACGGGATTGGTTAGCTGCGCAAAAATTCTTGCTTGTACCTGAAAAAGGTTTCACCTGCAACGCGGCCTTCTACTGGTTTTTGCGACGTGACATTCACTGACAAGGCACAGGCGCTGGTAGGTTTCTGCGAGCACCCACAATACAGCGTTGCAGTCTTCAAATCTGTGCAGAACTCTTTTTTTTACCTAAAATTAGCAAGATTCGCTTAAAACTCTTGTGGTGTATTATAGCCTTCTCCTGAGATGACATTCATAGCGATACTAAGAATAATAAAGATAAAAAGCATCATAGGCTGAAGAAATTATACGCAGGGTACGTCATTTTTTAGCCTTCCATAACTATATAGCTATATATGCATACATCCATATATTTAGCTAGATATCCATAAAAATCTATATCGATATATATGTATTTCTATATATTTATATAGATATTTATCTATACACAGGGACAGATAGATAGATAGATAGATAGACAGAGACTGTATGCAATAAGCCTGGATGTCTGACAGTTAAAGCTGCATCGTGATGTCATTAAGGCTCTATTATGACACGTACAGCTTGGAACCATATATATTATAGCACGGCTGCCATTTACAGTCAGTCTCCATTGGAGTTGGAAGTTGGCAAACATGTACTAGGCTGTCTTCCCAAGAAGCCACAGCAGCCAGATAAATTGGATGTTCCACCGAACTGCTATTTTATTCAGCCAGTAAGGGGAAAGCGGTGGCCTACAAAATCTCATTGGTCGCTGCTGCTGCCGACATTTTTTTAAAAAGGTACGCTCAGTTGTTTCATGGAGAACATGAAGGTAGCTACTTACAATTCAGGCAGGTAGGTTCAGTTCTTGGAGGTTGGGGAATGCTTATGGGCAAGGCCTTATGTCTGATCATATTGGCTGCTTCCAACTGTACCTACCGCAAGCAGACGATCAGTGGATACAATGCTGCGAGCTGGGAAAAAAGCCTAGAATAATCCACGGC
Organism: Eleutherodactylus coqui; assembly: GCF_035609145.1. Classification (NCBI taxonomy): domain Eukaryota; kingdom Metazoa; phylum Chordata; class Amphibia; order Anura; family Eleutherodactylidae; genus Eleutherodactylus; species Eleutherodactylus coqui. Next base: position 75,693 of record NW_027101927.1, on the reverse strand, counting down.
AGGCAGGCAAGCAAAATGTAAATAACGGGATTGGTTAGCTGCGCAAAAATTCTTGCTTGTACCTGAAAAAGGTTTCACCTGCAACGCGGCCTTCTACTGGTTTTTGCGACGTGACATTCACTGACAAGGCACAGGCGCTGGTAGGTTTCTGCGAGCACCCACAATACAGCGTTGCAGTCTTCAAATCTGTGCAGAACTCTTTTTTTTACCTAAAATTAGCAAGATTCGCTTAAAACTCTTGTGGTGTATTATAGCCTTCTCCTGAGATGACATTCATAGCGATACTAAGAATAATAAAGATAAAAAGCATCATAGGCTGAAGAAATTATACGCAGGGTACGTCATTTTTTAGCCTTCCATAACTATATAGCTATATATGCATACATCCATATATTTAGCTAGATATCCATAAAAATCTATATCGATATATATGTATTTCTATATATTTATATAGATATTTATCTATACACAGGGACAGATAGATAGATAGATAGATAGACAGAGACTGTATGCAATAAGCCTGGATGTCTGACAGTTAAAGCTGCATCGTGATGTCATTAAGGCTCTATTATGACACGTACAGCTTGGAACCATATATATTATAGCACGGCTGCCATTTACAGTCAGTCTCCATTGGAGTTGGAAGTTGGCAAACATGTACTAGGCTGTCTTCCCAAGAAGCCACAGCAGCCAGATAAATTGGATGTTCCACCGAACTGCTATTTTATTCAGCCAGTAAGGGGAAAGCGGTGGCCTACAAAATCTCATTGGTCGCTGCTGCTGCCGACATTTTTTTAAAAAGGTACGCTCAGTTGTTTCATGGAGAACATGAAGGTAGCTACTTACAATTCAGGCAGGTAGGTTCAGTTCTTGGAGGTTGGGGAATGCTTATGGGCAAGGCCTTATGTCTGATCATATTGGCTGCTTCCAACTGTACCTACCGCAAGCAGACGATCAGTGGATACAATGCTGCGAGCTGGGAAAAAAGCCTAGAATAATCCACGGCAGGCAGGCAAGCAAAATGTAAATAACGGGATTGGTTAGCTGCGCAAAAATTCTTGCTTGTACCTGAAAAAGGTTTCACCTGCAACGCGGCCTTCTACTGGTTTTTGCGACGTGACATTCACTGACAAGGCACAGGCGCTGGTAGGTTTCTGCGAGCACCCACAATACAGCGTTGCAGTCTTCAAATCTGTGCAGAACTCTTTTTTTTACCTAAAATTAGCAAGATTCGCTTAAAACTCTTGTGGTGTATTATAGCCTTCTCCTGAGATGACATTCATAGCGATACTAAGAATAATAAAGATAAAAAGCATCATAGGCTGAAGAAATTATACGCAGGGTACGTCATTTTTTAGCCTTCCATAACTATATAGCTATATATGCATACATCCATATATTTAGCTAGATATCCATAAAAATCTATATCGATATATATGTATTTCTATATATTTATATAGATATTTATCTATACACAGGGACAGATAGATAGATAGATAGATAGACAGAGACTGTATGCAATAAGCCTGGATGTCTGACAGTTAAAGCTGCATCGTGATGTCATTAAGGCTCTATTATGACACGTACAGCTTGGAACCATATATATTATAGCACGGCTGCCATTTACAGTCAGTCTCCATTGGAGTTGGAAGTTGGCAAACATGTACTAGGCTGTCTTCCCAAGAAGCCACAGCAGCCAGATAAATTGGATGTTCCACCGAACTGCTATTTTATTCAGCCAGTAAGGGGAAAGCGGTGGCCTACAAAATCTCATTGGTCGCTGCTGCTGCCGACATTTTTTTAAAAAGGTACGCTCAGTTGTTTCATGGAGAACATGAAGGTAGCTACTTACAATTCAGGCAGGTAGGTTCAGTTCTTGGAGGTTGGGGAATGCTTATGGGCAAGGCCTTATGTCTGATCATATTGGCTGCTTCCAACTGTACCTACCGCAAGCAGACGATCAGTGGATACAATGCTGCGAGCTGGGAAAAAAGCCTAGAATAATCCACGGCAGGCAGGCAAGCAAAATGTAAATAACGGGATTGGTTAGCTGCGCAAAAATTCTTGCTTGTACCTGAAAAAGGTTTCACCTGCAACGCGGCCTTCTACTGGTTTTTGCGACGTGACATTCACTGACAAGGCACAGGCGCTGGTAGGTTTCTGCGAGCACCCACAATACAGCGTTGCAGTCTTCAAATCTGTGCAGAACTCTTTTTTTTACCTAAAATTAGCAAGATTCGCTTAAAACTCTTGTGGTGTATTATAGCCTTCTCCTGAGATGACATTCATAGCGATACTAAGAATAATAAAGATAAAAAGCATCATAGGCTGAAGAAATTATACGCAGGGTACGTCATTTTTTAGCCTTCCATAACTATATAGCTATATATGCATACATCCATATATTTAGCTAGATATCCATAAAAATCTATATCGATATATATGTATTTCTATATATTTATATAGATATTTATCTATACACAGGGACAGATAGATAGATAGATAGATAGACAGAGACTGTATGCAATAAGCCTGGATGTCTGACAGTTAAAGCTGCATCGTGATGTCATTAAGGCTCTATTATGACACGTACAGCTTGGAACCATATATATTATAGCACGGCTGCCATTTACAGTCAGTCTCCATTGGAGTTGGAAGTTGGCAAACATGTACTAGGCTGTCTTCCCAAGAAGCCACAGCAGCCAGATAAATTGGATGTTCCACCGAACTGCTATTTTATTCAGCCAGTAAGGGGAAAGCGGTGGCCTACAAAATCTCATTGGTCGCTGCTGCTGCCGACATTTTTTTAAAAAGGTACGCTCAGTTGTTTCATGGAGAACATGAAGGTAGCTACTTACAATTCAGGCAGGTAGGTTCAGTTCTTGGAGGTTGGGGAATGCTTATGGGCAAGGCCTTATGTCTGATCATATTGGCTGCTTCCAACTGTACCTACCGCAAGCAGACGATCAGTGGATACAATGCTGCGAGCTGGGAAAAAAGCCTAGAATAATCCACGGCAGGCAGGCAAGCAAAATGTAAATAACGGGATTGGTTAGCTGCGCAAAAATTCTTGCTTGTACCTGAAAAAGGTTTCACCTGCAACGCGGCCTTCTACTGGTTTTTGCGACGTGACATTCACTGACAAGGCACAGGCGCTGGTAGGTTTCTGCGAGCACCCACAATACAGCGTTGCAGTCTTCAAATCTGTGCAGAACTCTTTTTTTTACCTAAAATTAGCAAGATTCGCTTAAAACTCTTGTGGTGTATTATAGCCTTCTCCTGAGATGACATTCATAGCGATACTAAGAATAATAAAGATAAAAAGCATCATAGGCTGAAGAAATTATACGCAGGGTACGTCATTTTTTAGCCTTCCATAACTATATAGCTATATATGCATACATCCATATATTTAGCTAGATATCCATAAAAATCTATATCGATATATATGTATTTCTATATATTTATATAGATATTTATCTATACACAGGGACAGATAGATAGATAGATAGATAGACAGAGACTGTATGCAATAAGCCTGGATGTCTGACAGTTAAAGCTGCATCGTGATGTCATTAAGGCTCTATTATGACACGTACAGCTTGGAACCATATATATTATAGCACGGCTGCCATTTACAGTCAGTCTCCATTGGAGTTGGAAGTTGGCAAACATGTACTAGGCTGTCTTCCCAAGAAGCCACAGCAGCCAGATAAATTGGATGTTCCACCGAACTGCTATTTTATTCAGCCAGTAAGGGGAAAGCGGTGGCCTACAAAATCTCATTGGTCGCTGCTGCTGCCGACATTTTTTTAAAAAGGTACGCTCAGTTGTTTCATGGAGAACATGAAGGTAGCTACTTACAATTCAGGCAGGTAGGTTCAGTTCTTGGAGGTTGGGGAATGCTTATGGGCAAGGCCTTATGTCTGATCATATTGGCTGCTTCCAACTGTACCTACCGCAAGCAGACGATCAGTGGATACAATGCTGCGAGCTGGGAAAAAAGCCTAGAATAATCCACGGCAGGCAGGCAAGCAAAATGTAAATAACGGGATTGGTTAGCTGCGCAAAAATTCTTGCTTGTACCTGAAAAAGGTTTCACCTGCAACGCGGCCTTCTACTGGTTTTTGCGACGTGACATTCACTGACAAGGCACAGGCGCTGGTAGGTTTCTGCGAGCACCCACAATACAGCGTTGCAGTCTTCAAATCTGTGCAGAACTCTTTTTTTTACCTAAAATTAGCAAGATTCGCTTAAAACTCTTGTGGTGTATTATAGCCTTCTCCTGAGATGACATTCATAGCGATACTAAGAATAATAAAGATAAAAAGCATCATAGGCTGAAGAAATTATACGCAGGGTACGTCATTTTTTAGCCTTCCATAACTATATAGCTATATATGCATACATCCATATATTTAGCTAGATATCCATAAAAATCTATATCGATATATATGTATTTCTATATATTTATATAGATATTTATCTATACACAGGGACAGATAGATAGATAGATAGATAGACAGAGACTGTATGCAATAAGCCTGGATGTCTGACAGTTAAAGCTGCATCGTGATGTCATTAAGGCTCTATTATGACACGTACAGCTTGGAACCATATATATTATAGCACGGCTGCCATTTACAGTCAGTCTCCATTGGAGTTGGAAGTTGGCAAACATGTACTAGGCTGTCTTCCCAAGAAGCCACAGCAGCCAGATAAATTGGATGTTCCACCGAACTGCTATTTTATTCAGCCAGTAAGGGGAAAGCGGTGGCCTACAAAATCTCATTGGTCGCTGCTGCTGCCGACATTTTTTTAAAAAGGTACGCTCAGTTGTTTCATGGAGAACATGAAGGTAGCTACTTACAATTCAGGCAGGTAGGTTCAGTTCTTGGAGGTTGGGGAATGCTTATGGGCAAGGCCTTATGTCTGATCATATTGGCTGCTTCCAACTGTACCTACCGCAAGCAGACGATCAGTGGATACAATGCTGCGAGCTGGGAAAAAAGCCTAGAATAATCCACGGCAGGCAGGCAAGCAAAATGTAAATAACGGGATTGGTTAGCTGCGCAAAAATTCTTGCTTGTACCTGAAAAAGGTTTCACCTGCAACGCGGCCTTCTACTGGTTTTTGCGACGTGACATTCACTGACAAGGCACAGGCGCTGGTAGGTTTCTGCGAGCACCCACAATACAGCGTTGCAGTCTTCAAATCTGTGCAGAACTCTTTTTTTTACCTAAAATTAGCAAGATTCGCTTAAAACTCTTGTGGTGTATTATAGCCTTCTCCTGAGATGACATTCATAGCGATACTAAGAATAATAAAGATAAAAAGCATCATAGGCTGAAGAAATTATACGCAGGGTACGTCATTTTTTAGCCTTCCATAACTATATAGCTATATATGCATACATCCATATATTTAGCTAGATATCCATAAAAATCTATATCGATATATATGTATTTCTATATATTTATATAGATATTTATCTATACACAGGGACAGATAGATAGATAGATAGATAGACAGAGACTGTATGCAATAAGCCTGGATGTCTGACAGTTAAAGCTGCATCGTGATGTCATTAAGGCTCTATTATGACACGTACAGCTTGGAACCATATATATTATAGCACGGCTGCCATTTACAGTCAGTCTCCATTGGAGTTGGAAGTTGGCAAACATGTACTAGGCTGTCTTCCCAAGAAGCCACAGCAGCCAGATAAATTGGATGTTCCACCGAACTGCTATTTTATTCAGCCAGTAAGGGGAAAGCGGTGGCCTACAAAATCTCATTGGTCGCTGCTGCTGCCGACATTTTTTTAAAAAGGTACGCTCAGTTGTTTCATGGAGAACATGAAGGTAGCTACTTACAATTCAGGCAGGTAGGTTCAGTTCTTGGAGGTTGGGGAATGCTTATGGGCAAGGCCTTATGTCTGATCATATTGGCTGCTTCCAACTGTACCTACCGCAAGCAGACGATCAGTGGATACAATGCTGCGAGCTGGGAAAAAAGCCTAGAATAATCCACGGCAGGCAGGCAAGCAAAATGTAAATAACGGGATTGGTTAGCTGCGCAAAAATTCTTGCTTGTACCTGAAAAAGGTTTCACCTGCAACGCGGCCTTCTACTGGTTTTTGCGACGTGACATTCACTGACAAGGCACAGGCGCTGGTAGGTTTCTGCGAGCACCCACAATACAGCGTTGCAGTCTTCAAATCTGTGCAGAACTCTTTTTTTTTACCTAAAATTAGCAAGATTCGCTTAAAACTCTTGTGGTGTATTATAGCCTTCTCCTGAGATGACATTCATAGCGATACTAAGAATAATAAAGATAAAAAGCATCATAGGCTGAAGAAATTATACGCAGGGTACGTCATTTTTTAGCCTTCCATAACTATATAGCTATATATGCATACATCCATATATTTAGCTAGATATCCATAAAAATCTATATCGATATATATGTATTTCTATATATTTATATAGATATTTATCTATACACAGGGACAGATAGATAGATAGATAGATAGACAGAGACTGTATGCAATAAGCCTGGATGTCTGACAGTTAAAGCTGCATCGTGATGTCATTAAGGCTCTATTATGACACGTACAGCTTGGAACCATATATATTATAGCACGGCTGCCATTTACAGTCAGTCTCCATTGGAGTTGGAAGTTGGCAAACATGTACTAGGCTGTCTTCCCAAGAAGCCACAGCAGCCAGATAAATTGGATGTTCCACCGAACTGCTATTTTATTCAGCCAGTAAGGGGAAAGCGGTGGCCTACAAAATCTCATTGGTCGCTGCTGCTGCCGACATTTTTTTAAAAAGGTACGCTCAGTTGTTTCATGGAGAACATGAAGGTAGCTACTTACAATTCAGGCAGGTAGGTTCAGTTCTTGGAGGTTGGGGAATGCTTATGGGCAAGGCCTTATGTCTGATCATATTGGCTGCTTCCAACTGTACCTACCGCAAGCAGACGATCAGTGGATACAATGCTGCGAGCTGGGAAAAAAGCCTAGAATAATCCACGGCAGGCAGGCAAGCAAAATGTAAATAACGGGATTGGTTAGCTGCGCAAAAATTCTTGCTTGTACCTGAAAAAGGTTTCACCTGCAACGCGGCCTTCTACTGGTTTTTGCGACGTGACATTCACTGACAAGGCACAGGCGCTGGTAGGTTTCTGCGAGCACCCACAATACAGCGTTGCAGTCTTCAAATCTGTGCAGAACTCTTTTTTTTACCTAAAATTAGCAAGATTCGCTTAAAACTCTTGTGGTGTATTATAGCCTTCTCCTGAGATGACATTCATAGCGATACTAAGAATAATAAAGATAAAAAGCATCATAGGCTGAAGAAATTATACGCAGGGTACGTCATTTTTTAGCCTTCCATAACTATATAGCTATATATGCATACATCCATATATTTAGCTAGATATCCATAAAAATCTATATCGATATATATGTATTTCTATATATTTATATAGATATTTATCTATACACAGGGACAGATAGATAGATAGATAGATAGACAGAGACTGTATGCAATAAGCCTGGATGTCTGACAGTTAAAGCTGCATCGTGATGTCATTAAGGCTCTATTATGACACGTACAGCTTGGAACCATATATATTATAGCACGGCTGCCATTTACAGTCAGTCTCCATTGGAGTTGGAAGTTGGCAAACATGTACTAGGCTGTCTTCCCAAGAAGCCACAGCAGCCAGATAAATTGGATGTTCCACCGAACTGCTATTTTATTCAGCCAGTAAGGGGAAAGCGGTGGTCTACAAAATCTCATTGGTCGCTGCTGCTGCCGCCATTTTTTTAAAAAGGTACGCTCAGTTGTTTCATGGAGAACATTAAGGTAGCTACTTACAATTCAGGCAGGTAGGTTCAGTTCTTGGAGGTTGGGGAATGCTTAAGGGCAAGGCCTTATGTCTGATCATATTGGCTGCTTCCAACTGTACCTACCGCAAGCAGACGATCAGTGGATACAATGCTGCGAGCTGGGAAAAAAGCCTAGAATAATCCACGGCAGGCAGGCAAGCAAAATGTAAATAACGGGATTGGTTAGCTGCGCTAAAATTCTTGCTTGTACCTGAAAAAGGTTTCACCTGCAACGCGGCCTTCTACTGGTTTTTGCGACGTGACATTCACTGACAAGGCACAGGCGCTGGTAGGTTTCTGCGAGCACCCACAATACAGCGTTGCAGTCTTCAAATCTGTGCAGAACTCTTTTTTTTACCTAAAATTAGCAAGATTCGCTTAAAACTCTTGTGGTGTATTATAGCCTTCTCCTGAGATGACATTCATAGCGATACTAAGAATAATAAAGATAAAAAGCATCATAGGCTGAAGAAATTATACGCAGGGTACGTCATTTTTTAGCCTTCCATAACTATATAGCTATATATGCATACATCCATATATTTAGCTAGATATCCATAAAAATCTATATCTATATATATGTATTTCTATATATTTATATAGATATTTATCTATACACAGGGACAGATAGATAGATAGATAGATAGACAGAGACTGTATGCAATAAGCCTGGATGTCTGACAGTTAAAGCTGCATCGTGATGTCATTAAGGCTCTATTATGACACGTACAGCTTGGAACCATATATATTATAGCACGGCTGCCATTTACAGTCAGTCTCCATTGGAGTTGGAAGTTGGCAAACATGTACTAGGCTGTCTTCCCAAGAAGCCACAGCAGCCAGATAAATTGGATGTTCCACCGAACTGCTATTTTATTCAGCCAGTAAGGGGAAAGCGGTGGCCTACAAAATCTCATTGGTCGCTGCTGCTGCCGACATTTTTTTAAAAAGGTACGCTCAGTTGTTTCATGGAGAACATGAAGGTAGCTACTTACAATTCAGGCAGGTAGGTTCAGTTCTTGGAGGTTGGGGAATGCTTATGGGCAAGGCCTTATGTCTGATCATATTGGCTGCTTCCAACTGTACCTACCGCAAGCAGACGATCAGTGGATACAATGCTGCGAGCTGGGAAAAAAGCCTAGAATAATCCACGGCAGGCAGGCAAGCAAAATGTAAATAACGGGATTGGTTAGCTGCGCAAAAATTCTTGCTTGTACCTGAAAAAGGTTTCACCTGCAACGCGGCCTTCTACTGGTTTTTGCGACGTGACATTCACTGACAAGGCACAGGCGCTGGTAGGTTTCTGCGAGCACCCACAATACAGCGTTGCAGTCTTCAAATCTGTGCAGAACTCTTTTTTTTTACCTAAAATTAGCAAGATTCGCTTAAAACTCTTGTGGTGTATTATAGCCTTCTCCTGAGATGACATTCATAGCGATACTAAGAATAATAAAGATAAAAAGCATCATAGGCTGAAGAAATTATACGCAGGGTACGTCATTTTTTAGCCTTCCATAACTATATAGCTATATATGCATACATCCATATATTTAGCTAGATATCCATAAAAATCTATATCGATATATATGTATTTCTATATATTTATATAGATATTTATCTATACACAGGGACAGATAGATAGATAGATAGATAGACAGAGACTGTATGCAATAAGCCTGGATGTCTGACAGTTAAAGCTGCATCGTGATGTCATTAAGGCTCTATTATGACACGTACAGCTTGGAACCATATATATTATAGCACGGCTGCCATTTACAGTCAGTCTCCATTGGAGTTGGAAGTTGGCAAACATGTACTAGGCTGTCTTCCCAAGAAGCCACAGCAGCCAGATAAATTGGATGTTCCACCGAACTGCTATTTTATTCAGCCAGTAAGGGGAAAGCGGTGGCCTACAAAATCTCATTGGTCGCTGCTGCTGCCGACATTTTTTTAAAAAGGTACGCTCAGTTGTTTCATGGAGAACATGAAGGTAGCTACTTACAATTCAGGCAGGTAGGTTCAGTTCTTGGAGGTTGGGGAATGCTTATGGGCAAGGCCTTATGTCTGATCATATTGGCTGCTTCCAACTGTACCTACCGCAAGCAGACGATCAGTGGATACAATGCTGCGAGCTGGGAAAAAAGCCTAGAATAATCCACGGCAGGCAGGCAAGCAAAATGTAAATAACGGGATTGGTTAGCTGCGCAAAAATTCTTGCTTGTACCTGAAAAAGGTTTCACCTGCAACGCGGCCTTCTACTGGTTTTTGCGACGTGACATTCACTGACAAGGCACAGGCGCTGGTAGGTTTCTGCGAGCACCCACAATACAGCGTTGCAGTCTTCAAATCTGTGCAGAACTCTTTTTTTTACCTAAAATTAGCAAGATTCGCTTAAAACTCTTGTGGTGTATTATAGCCTTCTCCTGAGATGACATTCATAGCGATACTAAGAATAATAAAGATAAAAAGCATCATAGGCTGAAGAAATTATACGCAGGGTACGTCATTTTTTAGCCTTCCATAACTATATAGCTATATATGCATACATCCATATATTTAGCTAGATATCCATAAAAATCTATATCGATATATATGTATTTCTATATATTTATATAGATATTTATCTATACACAGGGACAGATAGATAGATAGATAGATAGACAGAGACTGTATGCAATAAGCCTGGATGTCTGACAGTTAAAGCTGCATCGTGATGTCATTAAGGCTCTATTATGACACGTACAGCTTGGAACCATATATATTATAGCACGGCTGCCATTTACAGTCAGTCTCCATTGGAGTTGGAAGTTGGCAAACATGTACTAGGCTGTCTTCCCAAGAAGCCACAGCAGCCAGATAAATTGGATGTTCCACCGAACTGCTATTTTATTCAGCCAGTAAGGGGAAAGCGGTGGTCTACAAAATCTCATTGGTCGCTGCTGCTGCCGCCATTTTTTTAAAAAGGTACGCTCAGTTGTTTCATGGAGAACATTAAGGTAGCTACTTACAATTCAGGCAGGTAGGTTCAGTTCTTGGAGGTTGGGGAATGCTTAAGGGCAAGGCCTTATGTCTGATCATATTGGCTGCTTCCAACTGTACCTACCGCAAGCAGACGATCAGTGGATACAATGCTGCGAGCTGGGAAAAAAGCCTAGAATAATCCACGGCAGGCAGGCAAGCAAAATGTAAATAACGGGATTGGTTAGCTGCGCTAAAATTCTTGCTTGTACCTGAAAAAGGTTTCACCTGCAACGCGGCCTTCTACTGGTTTTTGCGACGTGACATTCACTGACAAGGCACAGGCGCTGGTAGGTTTCTGCGAGCACCCACAATACAGCGTTGCAGTCTTCAAATCTGTGCAGAACTCTTTTTTTTACCTAAAATTAGCAAGATTCGCTTAAAACTCTTGTGGTGTATTATAGCCTTCTCCTGAGATGACATTCATAGCGATACTAAGAATAATAAAGATAAAAAGCATCATAGGCTGAAGAAATTATACGCAGGGTACGTCATTTTTTAGCCTTCCATAACTATATAGCTATATATGCATACATCCATATATTTAGCTAGATATCCATAAAAATCTATATCTATATATATGTATTTCTATATATTTATATAGATATTTATCTATACACAGGGACAGATAGATAGATAGATAGATAGACAGAGACTGTATGCAATAAGCCTGGATGTCTGACAGTTAAAGCTGCATCGTGATGTCATTAAGGCTCTATTATGACACGTACAGCTTGGAACCATATATATTATAGCACGGCTGCCATTTACAGTCAGTCTCCATTGGAGTTGGAAGTTGGCAAACATGTACTAGGCTGTCTTCCCAAGAAGCCACAGCAGCCAGATAAATTGGATGTTCCACCGAACTGCTATTTTATTCAGCCAGTAAGGGGAAAGCGGTGGTCTACAAAATCTCATTGGTCGCTGCTGCTGCCGCCATTTTTTTAAAAAGGTACGCTCAGTTGTTTCATGGAGAACATTAAGGTAGCTACTTACAATTCAGGCAGGTAGGTTCAGTTCTTGGAGGTTGGGGAATGCTTAAGGGCAAGGCCTTATGTCTGATCATATTGGCTGCTTCCAACTGTACCTACCGCAAGCAGACGATCAGTGGATACAATGCTGCGAGCTGGGAAAAAAGCCTAGAATAATCCACGGCAGGCAGGCAAGCAAAATGTAAATAACGGGATTGGTTAGCTGCGCTAAAATTCTTGCTTGTACCTGAAAAAGGTTTCACCTGCAACGCGGCCTTCTACTGGTTTTTGCGACGTGACATTCACTGACAAGGCACAGGCGCTGGTAGGTTTCTGCGAGCACCCACAATACAGCGTTGCAGTCTTCAAATCTGTGCAGAACTCTTTTTTTTACCTAAAATTAGCAAGATTCGCTTAAAACTCTTGTGGTGTATTATAGCCTTCTCCTGAGATGACATTCATAGCGATACTAAGAATAATAAAGATAAAAAGCATCATAGGCTGAAGAAATTATACGCAGGGTACGTCATTTTTTAGCCTTCCATAACTATATAGCTATATATGCATACATCCATATATTTAGCTAGATATCCATAAAAATCTATATCTATATATATGTATTTCTATATATTTATATAGATATTTATCTATACACAGGGACAGATAGATAGATAGATAGATAGATAGACAGAGACTGTATGCAATAAGCCTGGATGTCTGACAGTTAAAGCTGCATCGTGATGTCATTAAGGCTCTATTATGACACGTACAGCTTGGAACCATATATATTATAGCACGGCTGCCATTTACAGTCAGTCTCCATTGGAGTTGGAAGTTGGCAAACATGTACTAGGCTGTCTTCCCAAGAAGCCACAGCAGCCAGATAAATTGGATGTTCCACCGAACTGCTATTTTATTCAGCCAGTAAGGGGAAAGCGGTGGCCTACAAAATCTCATTGGTCGCTGCTGCTGCCGACATTTTTTTAAAAAGGTACGCTCAGTTGTTTCATGGAGAACATGAAGGTAGCTACTTACAATTCAGGCAGGTAGGTTCAGTTCTTGGAGGTTGGGGAATGCTTATGGGCAAGGCCTTATGTCTGATCATATTGGCTGCTTCCAACTGTACCTACCGCAAGCAGACGATCAGTGGATACAATGCTGCGAGCTGGGAAAAAAGCCTAGAATAATCCACGGCAGGCAGGCAAGCAAAATGTAAATAACGGGATTGGTTAGCTGCGCAAAAATTCTTGCTTGTACCTGAAAAAGGTTTCACCTGCAACGCGGCCTTCTACTGGTTTTTGCGACGTGACATTCACTGACAAGGCACAGGCGCTGGTAGGTTTCTGCGAGCACCCACAATACAGCGTTGCAGTCTTCAAATCTGTGCAGAACTCTTTTTTTTTACCTAAAATTAGCAAGATTCGCTTAAAACTCTTGTGGTGTATTATAGCCTTCTCCTGAGATGACATTCATAGCGATACTAAGAATAATAAAGATAAAAAGCATCATAGGCTGAAGAAATTATACGCAGGGTACGTCATTTTTTAGCCTTCCATAACTATATAGCTATATATGCGTACATCCATATATTTAGCTAGATATCCATAAAAATCTATATCGATATATATGTATTTCTATATATTTATATAGATATTTATCTATACACAGGGACAGATAGATAGATAGATAGATAGATAGATAGACAGAGACTGTATGCAATAAGCCTGGATGTCTGACAGTTAAAGCTGCATCGTGATGTCATTAAGGCTCTATTATGACACGTACAGCTTGGAACCATATATATTATAGCACGGCTGCCATTTACAGTCAGTCTCCATTGGAGTTGGAAGTTGGCAAACATGTACTAGGCTGTCTTCCCAAGAAGCCACAGCAGCCAGATAAATTGGATGTTCCACCGAACTGCTATTTTATTCAGCCAGTAAGGGGAAAGCGGTGGCCTACAAAATCTCATTGGTCGCTGCTGCTGCCGACATTTTTTTAAAAAGGTACGCTCAGTTGTTTCATGGAGAACATGAAGGTAGCTACTTACAATTCAGGCAGGTAGGTTCAGTTCTTGGAGGTTGGGGAATGCTTATGGGCAAGGCCTTATGTCTGATCATATTGGCTGCTTCCAACTGTACCTACCGCAAGCAGACGATCAGTGGATACAATGCTGCGAGCTGGGAAAAAAGCCTAGAATAATCCACGGCAGGCAGGCAAGCAAAATGTAAATAACGGGATTGGTTAGCTGCGCAAAAATTCTTGCTTGTACCTGAAAAAGGTTTCACCTGCAACGCGGCCTTCTACTGGTTTTTGCGACGTGACATTCACTGACAAGGCACAGGCGCTGGTAGGTTTCTGCGAGCACCCACAATACAGCGTTGCAGTCTTCAAATCTGTGCAGAACTCTTTTTTTTTACCTAAAATTAGCAAGATTCGCTTAAAACTCTTGTGGTGTATTATAGCCTTCTCCTGAGATGACATTCATAGCGATACTAAGAATAATAAAGATAAAAAGCATCATAGGCTGAAGAAATTATACGCAGGGTACGTCATTTTTTAGCCTTCCATAACTATATAGCTATATATGCGTACATCCATATATTTAGCTAGATATCCATAAAAATCTATATCGATATATATGTATTTCTATATATTTATATAGATATTTATCTATACACAGGGACAGATAGATAGATAGATAGATAGATAGATAGACAGAGACTGTATGCAATAAGCCTGGATGTCTGACAGTTAAAGCTGCATCGTGATGTCATTAAGGCTCTATTATGACACGTACAGCTTGGAACCATATATATTATAGCACGGCTGCCATTTACAGTCAGTCTCCATTGGAGTTGGAAGTTGGCAAACATGTACTAGGCTGTCTTCCCAAGAAGCCACAGCAGCCAGATAAATTGGATGTTCCACCGAACTGCTATTTTATTCAGCCAGTAAGGGGAAAGCGGTGGTCTACAAAATCTCATTGGTCGCTGCTGCTGCCGCCATTTTTTTAAAAAGGTACGCTCAGTTGTTTCATGGAGAACATTAAGGTAGCTACTTACAATTCAGGCAGGTAGGTTCAGTTCTTGGAGGTTGGGGAATGCTTAAGGGCAAGGCCTTATGTCTGATCATATTGGCTGCTTCCAACTGTACCTACCGCAAGCAGACGATCAGTGGATACAATGCTGCGAGCTGGGAAAAAAGCCTAGAATAATCCACGGCAGGCAGGCAAGCAAAATGTAAATAACGGGATTGGTTAGCTGCGCTAAAATTCTTGCTTGTACCTGAAAAAGGTTTCACCTGCAACGCGGCCTTCTACTGGTTTTTGCGACGTGACATTCACTGACAAGGCACAGGCGCTGGTAGGTTTCTGCGAGCACCCACAATACAGCGTTGCAGTCTTCAAATCTGTGCAGAACTCTTTTTTTTACCTAAAATTAGCAAGATTCGCTTAAAACTCTTGTGGTGTATTATAGCCTTCTCCTGAGATGACATTCATAGCGATACTAAGAATAATAAAGATAAAAAGCATCATAGGCTGAAGAAATTATACGCAGGGTACGTCATTTTTTAGCCTTCCATAACTATATAGCTATATATGCATACATCCATATATTTAGCTAGATATCCATAAAAATCTATATCTATATATATGTATTTCTATATATTTATATAGATATTTATCTATACACAGGGACAGATAGATAGATAGATAGATAGACAGAGACTGTATGCAATAAGCCTGGATGTCTGACAGTTAAAGCTGCATCGTGATGTCATTAAGGCTCTATTATGACACGTACAGCTTGGAACCATATATATTATAGCACGGCTGCCATTTACAGTCAGTCTCCATTGGAGTTGGAAGTTGGCAAACATGTACTAGGCTGTCTTCCCAAGAAGCCACAGCAGCCAGATAAATTGGATGTTCCACCGAACTGCTATTTTATTCAGCCAGTAAGGGGAAAGCGGTGGCCTACAAAATCTCATTGGTCGCTGCTGCTGCCGACATTTTTTTAAAAAGGTACGCTCAGTTGTTTCATGGAGAACATGAAGGTAGCTACTTACAATTCAGGCAGGTAGGTTCAGTTCTTGGAGGTTGGGGAATGCTTATGGGCAAGGCCTTATGTCTGATCATATTGGCTGCTTCCAACTGTACCTACCGCAAGCAGACGATCAGTGGATACAATGCTGCGAGCTGGGAAAAAAGCCTAGAATAATCCACGGCAGGCAGGCAAGCAAAATGTAAATAACGGGATTGGTTAGCTGCGCAAAAATTCTTGCTTGTACCTGAAAAAGGTTTCACCTGCAACGCGGCCTTCTACTGGTTTTTGCGACGTGACATTCACTGACAAGGCACAGGCGCTGGTAGGTTTCTGCGAGCACCCACAATACAGCGTTGCAGTCTTCAAATCTGTGCAGAACTCTTTTTTTTTACCTAAAATTAGCAAGATTCGCTTAAAACTCTTGTGGTGTATTATAGCCTTCTCCTGAGATGACATTCATAGCGATACTAAGAATAATAAAGATAAAAAGCATCATAGGCTGAAGAAATTATACGCAGGGTACGTCATTTTTTAGCCTTCCATAACTATATAGCTATATATGCATACATCCATATATTTAGCTAGATATCCATAAAAATCTATATCGATATATATGTATTTCTATATATTTATATAGATATTTATCTATACACAGGGACAGATAGATAGATAGATAGATAGACAGAGACTGTATGCAATAAGCCTGGATGTCTGACAGTTAAAGCTGCATCGTGATGTCATTAAGGCTCTATTATGACACGTACAGCTTGGAACCATATATATTATAGCACGGCTGCCATTTACAGTCAGTCTCCATTGGAGTTGGAAGTTGGCAAACATGTACTAGGCTGTCTTCCCAAGAAGCCACAGCAGCCAGATAAATTGGATGTTCCACCGAACTGCTATTTTATTCAGCCAGTAAGGGGAAAGCGGTGGCCTACAAAATCTCATTGGTCGCTGCTGCTGCCGACATTTTTTTAAAAAGGTACGCTCAGTTGTTTCATGGAGAACATGAAGGTAGCTACTTACAATTCAGGCAGGTAGGTTCAGTTCTTGGAGGTTGGGGAATGCTTATGGGCAAGGCCTTATGTCTGATCATATTGGCTGCTTCCAACTGTACCTACCGCAAGCAGACGATCAGTGGATACAATGCTGCGAGCTGGGAAAAAAGCCTAGAATAATCCACGGCAGGCAGGCAAGCAAAATGTAAATAACGGGATTGGTTAGCTGCGCAAAAATTCTTGCTTGTACCTGAAAAAGGTTTCACCTGCAACGCGGCCTTCTACTGGTTTTTGCGACGTGACATTCACTGACAAGGCACAGGCGCTGGTAGGTTTCTGCGAGCACCCACAATACAGCGTTGCAGTCTTCAAATCTGTGCAGAACTCTTTTTTTTACCTAAAATTAGCAAGATTCGCTTAAAACTCTTGTGGTGTATTATAGCCTTCTCCTGAGATGACATTCATAGCGATACTAAGAATAATAAAGATAAAAAGCATCATAGGCTGAAGAAATTATACGCAGGGTACGTCATTTTTTAGCCTTCCATAACTATATAGCTATATATGCATACATCCATATATTTAGCTAGATATCCATAAAAATCTATATCGATATATATGTATTTCTATATATTTATATAGATATTTATCTATACACAGGGACAGATAGATAGATAGATAGATAGACAGAGACTGTATGCAATAAGCCTGGATGTCTGACAGTTAAAGCTGCATCGTGATGTCATTAAGGCTCTATTATGACACGTACAGCTTGGAACCATATATATTATAGCACGGCTGCCATTTACAGTCAGTCTCCATTGGAGTTGGAAGTTGGCAAACATGTACTAGGCTGTCTTCCCAAGAAGCCACAGCAGCCAGATAAATTGGATGTTCCACCGAACTGCTATTTTATTCAGCCAGTAAGGGGAAAGCGGTGGTCTACAAAATCTCATTGGTCGCTGCTGCTGCCGCCATTTTTTTAAAAAGGTACGCTCAGTTGTTTCATGGAGAACATTAAGGTAGCTACTTACAATTCAGGCAGGTAGGTTCAGTTCTTGGAGGTTGGGGAATGCTTAAGGGCAAGGCCTTATGTCTGATCATATTGGCTGCTTCCAACTGTACCTACCGCAAGCAGACGATCAGTGGATACAATGCTGCGAGCTGGGAAAAAAGCCTAGAATAATCCACGGCAGGCAGGCAAGCAAAATGTAAATAACGGGATTGGTTAGCTGCGCTAAAATTCTTGCTTGTACCTGAAAAAGGTTTCACCTGCAACGCGGCCTTCTACTGGTTTTTGCGACGTGACATTCACTGACAAGGCACAGGCGCTGGTAGGTTTCTGCGAGCACCCACAATACAGCGTTGCAGTCTTCAAATCTGTGCAGAACTCTTTTTTTTACCTAAAATTAGCAAGATTCGCTTAAAACTCTTGTGGTGTATTATAGCCTTCTCCTGAGATGACATTCATAGCGATACTAAGAATAATAAAGATAAAAAGCATCATAGGCTGAAGAAATTATACGCAGGGTACGTCATTTTTTAGCCTTCCATAACTATATAGCTATATATGCATACATCCATATATTTAGCTAGATATCCATAAAAATCTATATCTATATATATGTATTTCTATATATTTATATAGATATTTATCTATACACAGGGACAGATAGATAGATAGATAGATAGACAGAGACTGTATGCAATAAGCCTGGATGTCTGACAGTTAAAGCTGCATCGTGATGTCATTAAGGCTCTATTATGACACGTACAGCTTGGAACCATATATATTATAGCACGGCTGCCATTTACAGTCAGTCTCCATTGGAGTTGGAAGTTGGCAAACATGTACTAGGCTGTCTTCCCAAGAAGCCACAGCAGCCAGATAAATTGGATGTTCCACCGAACTGCTATTTTATTCAGCCAGTAAGGGGAAAGCGGTGGTCTACAAAATCTCATTGGTCGCTGCTGCTGCCGCCATTTTTTTAAAAAGGTACGCTCAGTTGTTTCATGGAGAACATTAAGGTAGCTACTTACAATTCAGGCAGGTAGGTTCAGTTCTTGGAGGTTGGGGAATGCTTAAGGGCAAGGCCTTATGTCTGATCATATTGGCTGCTTCCAACTGTACCTACCGCAAGCAGACGATCAGTGGATACAATGCTGCGAGCTGGGAAAAAAGCCTAGAATAATCCACGGCAGGCAGGCAAGCAAAATGTAAATAACGGGATTGGTTAGCTGCGCTAAAATTCTTGCTTGTACCTGAAAAAGGTTTCACCTGCAACGCGGCCTTCTACTGGTTTTTGCGACGTGACATTCACTGACAAGGCACAGGCGCTGGTAGGTTTCTGCGAGCACCCACAATACAGCGTTGCAGTCTTCAAATCTGTGCAGAACTCTTTTTTTTACCTAAAATTAGCAAGATTCGCTTAAAACTCTTGTGGTGTATTATAGCCTTCTCCTGAGATGACATTCATAGCGATACTAAGAATAATAAAGATAAAAAGCATCATAGGCTGAAGAAATTATACGCAGGGTACGTCATTTTTTAGCCTTCCATAACTATATAGCTATATATGCATACATCCATATATTTAGCTAGATATCCATAAAAATCTATATCTATATATATGTATTTCTATATATTTATATAGATATTTATCTATACACAGGGACAGATAGATAGATAGATAGATAGACAGAGACTGTATGCAATAAGCCTGGATGTCTGACAGTTAAAGCTGCATCGTGATGTCATTAAGGCTCTATTATGACACGTACAGCTTGGAACCATATATATTATAGCACGGCTGCCATTTACAGTCAGTCTCCATTGGAGTTGGAAGTTGGCAAACATGTACTAGGCTGTCTTCCCAAGAAGCCACAGCAGCCAGATAAATTGGATGTTCCACCGAACTGCTATTTTATTCAGCCAGTAAGGGGAAAGCGGTGGCTTACAAAATCTCATTGGTCGCTGCTGCTGCCGACATTTTTTTAAAAAGGTACGCTCAGTTGTTTCATGGAGAACATGAAGGTAGCTACTTACAATTCAGGCAGGTAGGTTCAGTTCTTGGAGGTTGGGGAATGCTTATGGGCAAGGCCTTATGTCTGATCATATTGGCTGCTTCCAACTGTACCTACCGCAAGCAGACGATCAGTGGATACAATGCTGCGAGCTGGGAAAAAAGCCTAGAATAATCCACGGCAGGCAGGCAAGCAAAATGTAAATAACGGGATTGGTTAGCTGCGCAAAAATTCTTGCTTGTACCTGAAAAAGGTTTCACCTGCAACGCGGCCTTCTACTGGTTTTTGCGACGTGACATTCACTGACAAGGCACAGGCGCTGGTAGGTTTCTGCGAGCACCCACAATACAGCGTTGCAGTCTTCAAATCTGTGCAGAACTCTTTTTTTTTACCTAAAATTAGCAAGATTCGCTTAAAACTCTTGTGGTGTATTATAGCCTTCTCCTGAGATGACATTCATAGCGATACTAAGAATAATAAAGATAAAAAGCATCATAGGCTGAAGAAATTATACGCAGGGTACGTCATTTTTTAGCCTTCCATAACTATATAGCTATATATGCATACATCCATATATTTAGCTAGATATCCATAAAAATCTATATCGATATATATGTATTTCTATATATTTATATAGATATTTATCTATACACAGGGACAGATAGATAGATAGATAGATAGATAGATAGACAGAGACTGTATGCAATAAGCCTGGATGTCTGACAGTTAAAGCTGCATCGTGATGTCATTAAGGCTCTATTATGACACGTACAGCTTGGAACCATATATATTATAGCACGGCTGCCATTTACAGTCAGTCTCCATTGGAGTTGGAAGTTGGCAAACATGTACTAGGCTGTCTTCCCAAGAAGCCACAGCAGCCAGATAAATTGGATGTTCCACCGAACTGCTATTTTATTCAGCCAGTAAGGGGAAAGCGGTGGTCTACAAAATCTCATTGGTCGCTGCTGCTGCCGCCATTTTTTTAAAAAGGTACGCTCAGTTGTTTCATGGAGAACATTAAGGTAGCTACTTACAATTCAGGCAGGTAGGTTCAGTTCTTGGAGGTTGGGGAATGCTTAAGGGCAAGGCCTTATGTCTGATCATATTGGCTGCTTCCAACTGTACCTACCGCAAGCAGACGATCAGTGGATACAATGCTGCGAGCTGGGAAAAAAGCCTAGAATAATCCACGGCAGGCAGGCAAGCAAAATGTAAATAACGGGATTGGTTAGCTGCGCTAAAATTCTTGCTTGTACCTGAAAAAGGTTTCACCTGCAACGCGGCCTTCTACTGGTTTTTGCGACGTGACATTCACTGACAAGGCACAGGCGCTGGTAGGTTTCTGCGAGCACCCACAATACAGCGTTGCAGTCTTCAAATCTGTGCAGAACTCTTTTTTTTACCTAAAATTAGCAAGATTCGCTTAAAACTCTTGTGGTGTATTATAGCCTTCTCCTGAGATGACATTCATAGCGATACTAAGAATAATAAAGATAAAAAGCATCATAGGCTGAAGAAATTATACGCAGGGTACGTCATTTTTTAGCCTTCCATAACTATATAGCTATATATGCATACATCCATATATTTAGCTAGATATCCATAAAAATCTATATCTATATATATGTATTTCTATATATTTATATAGATATTTATCTATACACAGGGACAGATAGATAGATAGATAGATAGACAGAGACTGTATGCAATAAGCCTGGATGTCTGACAGTTAAAGCTGCATCGTGATGTCATTAAGGCTCTATTATGACACGTACAGCTTGGAACCATATATATTATAGCACGGCTGCCATTTACAGTCAGTCTCCATTGGAGTTGGAAGTTGGCAAACATGTACTAGGCTGTCTTCCCAAGAAGCCACAGCAGCCAGATAAATTGGATGTTCCACCGAACTGCTATTTTATTCAGCCAGTAAGGGGAAAGCGGTGGCCTACAAAATCTCATTGGTCGCTGCTGCTGCCGACATTTTTTTAAAAAGGTACGCTCAGTTGTTTCATGGAGAACATGAAGGTAGCTACTTACAATTCAGGCAGGTAGGTTCAGTTCTTGGAGGTTGGGGAATGCTTATGGGCAAGGCCTTATGTCTGATCATATTGGCTGCTTCCAACTGTACCTACCGCAAGCAGACGATCAGTGGATACAATGCTGCGAGCTGGGAAAAAAGCCTAGAATAATCCACGGCAGGCAGGCAAGCAAAATGTAAATAACGGGATTGGTTAGCTGCGCAAAAATTCTTGCTTGTACCTGAAAAAGGTTTCACCTGCAACGCGGCCTTCTACTGGTTTTTGCGACGTGACATTCACTGACAAGGCACAGGCGCTGGTAGGTTTCTGCGAGCACCCACAATACAGCGTTGCAGTCTTCAAATCTGTGCAGAACTCTTTTTTTTTACCTAAAATTAGCAAGATTCGCTTAAAACTCTTGTGGTGTATTATAGCCTTCTCCTGAGATGACATTCATAGCGATACTAAGAATAATAAAGATAAAAAGCATCATAGGCTGAAGAAATTATACGCAGGGTACGTCATTTTTTAGCCTTCCATAACTATATAGCTATATATGCATACATCCATATATTTAGCTAGATATCCATAAAAATCTATATCGATATATATGTATTTCTATATATTTATATAGATATTTATCTATACACAGGGACAGATAGATAGATAGATAGATAGACAGAGACTGTATGCAATAAGCCTGGATGTCTGACAGTTAAAGCTGCATCGTGATGTCATTAAGGCTCTATTATGACACGTACAGCTTGGAACCATATATATTATAGCACGGCTGCCATTTACAGTCAGTCTCCATTGGAGTTGGAAGTTGGCAAACATGTACTAGGCTGTCTTCCCAAGAAGCCACAGCAGCCAGATAAATTGGATGTTCCACCGAACTGCTATTTTATTCAGCCAGTAAGGGGAAAGCGGTGGCCTACAAAATCTCATTGGTCGCTGCTGCTGCCGACATTTTTTTAAAAAGGTACGCTCAGTTGTTTCATGGAGAACATGAAGGTAGCTACTTACAATTCAGGCAGGTAGGTTCAGTTCTTGGAGGTTGGGGAATGCTTATGGGCAAGGCCTTATGTCTGATCATATTGGCTGCTTCCAACTGTACCTACCGCAAGCAGACGATCAGTGGATACAATGCTGCGAGCTGGGAAAAAAGCCTAGAATAATCCACGGCAGGCAGGCAAGCAAAATGTAAATAACGGGATTGGTTAGCTGCGCAAAAATTCTTGCTTGTACCTGAAAAAGGTTTCACCTGCAACGCGGCCTTCTACTGGTTTTTGCGACGTGACATTCACTGACAAGGCACAGGCGCTGGTAGGTTTCTGCGAGCACCCACAATACAGCGTTGCAGTCTTCAAATCTGTGCAGAACTCTTTTTTTTACCTAAAATTAGCAAGATTCGCTTAAAACTCTTGTGGTGTATTATAGCCTTCTCCTGAGATGACATTCATAGCGATACTAAGAATAATAAAGATAAAAAGCATCATAGGCTGAAGAAATTATACGCAGGGTACGTCATTTTTTAGCCTTCCATAACTATATAGCTATATATGCATACATCCATATATTTAGCTAGATATCCATAAAAATCTATATCGATATATATGTATTTCTATATATTTATATAGATATTTATCTATACACAGGGACAGATAGATAGATAGATAGATAGACAGAGACTGTATGCAATAAGCCTGGATGTCTGACAGTTAAAGCTGCATCGTGATGTCATTAAGGCTCTATTATGACACGTACAGCTTGGAACCATATATATTATAGCACGGCTGCCATTTACAGTCAGTCTCCATTGGAGTTGGAAGTTGGCAAACATGTACTAGGCTGTCTTCCCAAGAAGCCACAGCAGCCAGATAAATTGGATGTTCCACCGAACTGCTATTTTATTCAGCCAGTAAGGGGAAAGCGGTGGCCTACAAAATCTCATTGGTCGCTGCTGCTGCCGACATTTTTTTAAAAAGGTACGCTCAGTTGTTTCATGGAGAACATGAAGGTAGCTACTTACAATTCAGGCAGGTAGGTTCAGTTCTTGGAGGTTGGGGAATGCTTATGGGCAAGGCCTTATGTCTGATCATATTGGCTGCTTCCAACTGTACCTACCGCAAGCAGACGATCAGTGGATACAATGCTGCGAGCTGGGAAAAAAGCCTAGAATAATCCACGGCAGGCAGGCAAGCAAAATGTAAATAACGGGATTGGTTAGCTGCGCAAAAATTCTTGCTTGTACCTGAAAAAGGTTTCACCTGCAACGCGGCCTTCTACTGGTTTTTGCGACGTGACATTCACTGACAAGGCACAGGCGCTGGTAGGTTTCTGCGAGCACCCACAATACAGCGTTGCAGTCTTCAAATCTGTGCAGAACTCTTTTTTTTACCTAAAATTAGCAAGATTCGCTTAAAACTCTTGTGGTGTATTATAGCCTTCTCCTGAGATGACATTCATAGCGATACTAAGAATAATAAAGATAAAAAGCATCATAGGCTGAAGAAATTATACGCAGGGTACGTCATTTTTTAGCCTTCCATAACTATATAGCTATATATGCATACATCCATATATTTAGCTAGATATCCATAAAAATCTATATCGATATATATGTATTTCTATATATTTATATAGATATTTATCTATACACAGGGACAGATAGATAGATAGATAGATAGATAGATAGATAGATAGATAGATAGACAGAGACTGTATGCAATAAGCCTGGATGTCTGACAGTTAAAGCTGCATCGTGATGTCATTAAGGCTCTATTATGACACGTACAGCTTGGAACCATATATATTATAGCACGGCTGCCATTTACAGTCAGTCTCCATTGGAGTTGGAAGTTGGCAAACATGTACTAGGCTGTCTTCCCAAGAAGCCACAGCAGCCAGATAAATTGGATGTTCCACCGAACTGCTATTTTATTCAGCCAGTAAGGGGAAAGCGGTGGTCTACAAAATCTCATTGGTCGCTGCTGCTGCCGCCATTTTTTTAAAAAGGTACGCTCAGTTGTTTCATGGAGAACATTAAGGTAGCTACTTACAATTCAGGCAGGTAGGTTCAGTTCTTGGAGGTTGGGGAATGCTTAAGGGCAAGGCCTTATGTCTGATCATATTGGCTGCTTCCAACTGTACCTACCGCAAGCAGACGATCAGTGGATACAATGCTGCGAGCTGGGAAAAAAGCCTAGAATAATCCACGGCAGGCAGGCAAGCAAAATGTAAATAACGGGATTGGTTAGCTGCGCTAAAATTCTTGCTTGTACCTGAAAAAGGTTTCACCTGCAACGCGGCCTTCTACTGGTTTTTGCGACGTGACATTCACTGACAAGGCACAGGCGCTGGTAGGTTTCTGCGAGCACCCACAATACAGCGTTGCAGTCTTCAAATCTGTGCAGAACTCTTTTTTTTACCTAAAATTAGCAAGATTCGCTTAAAACTCTTGTGGTGTATTATAGCCTTCTCCTGAGATGACATTCATAGCGATACTAAGAATAATAAAGATAAAAAGCATCATAGGCTGAAGAAATTATACGCAGGGTACGTCATTTTTTAGCCTTCCATAACTATATAGCTATATATGCATACATCCATATATTTAGCTAGATATCCATAAAAATCTATATCTATATATATGTATTTCTATATATTTATATAGATATTTATCTATACACAGGGACAGATAGATAGATAGATAGATAGACAGAGACTGTATGCAATAAGCCTGGATGTCTGACAGTTAAAGCTGCATCGTGATGTCATTAAGGCTCTATTATGACACGTACAGCTTGGAACCATATATATTATAGCACGGCTGCCATTTACAGTCAGTCTCCATTGGAGTTGGAAGTTGGCAAACATGTACTAGGCTGTCTTCCCAAGAAGCCACAGCAGCCAGATAAATTGGATGTTCCACCGAACTGCTATTTTATTCAGCCAGTAAGGGGAAAGCGGTGGTCTACAAAATCTCATTGGTCGCTGCTGCTGCCGCCATTTTTTTAAAAAGGTACGCTCAGTTGTTTCATGGAGAACATTAAGGTAGCTACTTACAATTCAGGCAGGTAGGTTCAGTTCTTGGAGGTTGGGGAATGCTTAAGGGCAAGGCCTTATGTCTGATCATATTGGCTGCTTCCAACTGTACCTACCGCAAGCAGACGATCAGTGGATACAATGCTGCGAGCTGGGAAAAAAGCCTAGAATAATCCACGGCAGGCAGGCAAGCAAAATGTAAATAACGGGATTGGTTAGCTGCGCTAAAATTCTTGCTTGTACCTGAAAAAGGTTTCACCTGCAACGCGGCCTTCTACTGGTTTTTGCGACGTGACATTCACTGACAAGGCACAGGCGCTGGTAGGTTTCTGCGAGCACCCACAATACAGCGTTGCAGTCTTCAAATCTGTGCAGAACTCTTTTTTTTACCTAAAATTAGCAAGATTCGCTTAAAACTCTTGTGGTGTATTATAGCCTTCTCCTGAGATGACATTCATAGCGATACTAAGAATAATAAAGATAAAAAGCATCATAGGCTGAAGAAATTATACGCAGGGTACGTCATTTTTTAGCCTTCCATAACTATATAGCTATATATGCATACATCCATATATTTAGCTAGATATCCATAAAAATCTATATCTATATATATGTATTTCTATATATTTATATAGATATTTATCTATACACAGGGACAGATAGATAGATAGATAGATAGACAGAGACTGTATGCAATAAGCCTGGATGTCTGACAGTTAAAGCTGCATCGTGATGTCATTAAGGCTCTATTATGACACGTACAGCTTGGAACCATATATATTATAGCACGGCTGCCATTTACAGTCAGTCTCCATTGGAGTTGGAAGTTGGCAAACATGTACTAGGCTGTCTTCCCAAGAAGCCACAGCAGCCAGATAAATTGGATGTTCCACCGAACTGCTATTTTATTCAGCCAGTAAGGGGAAAGCGGTGGCCTACAAAATCTCATTGGTCGCTGCTGCTGCCGACATTTTTTTAAAAAGGTACGCTCAGTTGTTTCATGGAGAACATGAAGGTAGCTACTTACAATTCAGGCAGGTAGGTTCAGTTCTTGGAGGTTGGGGAATGCTTATGGGCAAGGCCTTATGTCTGATCATATTGGCTGCTTCCAACTGTACCTACCGCAAGCAGACGATCAGTGGATACAATGCTGCGAGCTGGGAAAAAAGCCTAGAATAATCCACGGCAGGCAGGCAAGCAAAATGTAAATAACGGGATTGGTTAGCTGCGCAAAAATTCTTGCTTGTACCTGAAAAAGGTTTCACCTGCAACGCGGCCTTCTACTGGTTTTTGCGACGTGACATTCACTGACAAGGCACAGGCGCTGGTAGGTTTCTGCGAGCACCCACAATACAGCGTTGCAGTCTTCAAATCTGTGCAGAACTCTTTTTTTTTACCTAAAATTAGCAAGATTCGCTTAAAACTCTTGTGGTGTATTATAGCCTTCTCCTGAGATGACATTCATAGCGATACTAAGAATAATAAAGATAAAAAGCATCATAGGCTGAAGAAATTATACGCAGGGTACGTCATTTTTTAGCCTTCCATAACTATATAGCTATATATGCATACATCCATATATTTAGCTAGATATCCATAAAAATCTATATCGATATATATGTATTTCTATATATTTATATAGATATTTATCTATACACAGGGACAGATAGATAGATAGATAGATAGATAGATAGATAGATAGACAGAGACTGTATGCAATAAGCCTGGATGTCTGACAGTTAAAGCTGCATCGTGATGTCATTAAGGCTCTATTATGACACGTACAGCTTGGAACCATATATATTATAGCACGGCTGCCATTTACAGTCAGTCTCCATTGGAGTTGGAAGTTGGCAAACATGTACTAGGCTGTCTTCCCAAGAAGCCACAGCAGCCAGATAAATTGGATGTTCCACCGAACTGCTATTTTATTCAGCCAGTAAGGGGAAAGCGGTGGTCTACAAAATCTCATTGGTCGCTGCTGCTGCCGCCATTTTTTTAAAAAGGTACGCTCAGTTGTTTCATGGAGAACATTAAGGTAGCTACTTACAATTCAGGCAGGTAGGTTCAGTTCTTGGAGGTTGGGGAATGCTTAAGGGCAAGGCCTTATGTCTGATCATATTGGCTGCTTCCAACTGTACCTACCGCAAGCAGACGATCAGTGGATACAATGCTGCGAGCTGGGAAAAAAGCCTAGAATAATCCACGGCAGGCAGGCAAGCAAAATGTAAATAACGGGATTGGTTAGCTGCGCTAAAATTCTTGCTTGTACCTGAAAAAGGTTTCACCTGCAACGCGGCCTTCTACTGGTTTTTGCGACGTGACATTCACTGACAAGGCACAGGCGCTGGTAGGTTTCTGCGAGCACCCACAATACAGCGTTGCAGTCTTCAAATCTGTGCAGAACTCTTTTTTTTACCTAAAATTAGCAAGATTCGCTTAAAACTCTTGTGGTGTATTATAGCCTTCTCCTGAGATGACATTCATAGCGATACTAAGAATAATAAAGATAAAAAGCATCATAGGCTGAAGAAATTATACGCAGGGTACGTCATTTTTTAGCCTTCCATAACTATATAGCTATATATGCATACATCCATATATTTAGCTAGATATCCATAAAAATCTATATCTATATATATGTATTTCTATATATTTATATAGATATTTATCTATACACAGGGACAGATAGATAGATAGATAGATAGACAGAGACTGTATGCAATAAGCCTGGATGTCTGACAGTTAAAGCTGCATCGTGATGTCATTAAGGCTCTATTATGACACGTACAGCTTGGAACCATATATATTATAGCACGGCTGCCATTTACAGTCAGTCTCCATTGGAGTTGGAAGTTGGCAAACATGTACTAGGCTGTCTTCCCAAGAAGCCACAGCAGCCAGATAAATTGGATGTTCCACCGAACTGCTATTTTATTCAGCCAGTAAGGGGAAAGCGGTGGCCTACAAAATCTCATTGGTCGCTGCTGCTGCCGACATTTTTTTAAAAAGGTACGCTCAGTTGTTTCATGGAGAACATGAAGGTAGCTACTTACAATTCAGGCAGGTAGGTTCAGTTCTTGGAGGTTGGGGAATGCTTATGGGCAAGGCCTTATGTCTGATCATATTGGCTGCTTCCAACTGTACCTACCGCAAGCAGACGATCAGTGGATACAATGCTGCGAGCTGGGAAAAAAGCCTAGAATAATCCACGGCAGGCAGGCAAGCAAAATGTAAATAACGGGATTGGTTAGCTGCGCAAAAATTCTTGCTTGTACCTGAAAAAGGTTTCACCTGCAACGCGGCCTTCTACTGGTTTTTGCGACGTGACATTCACTGACAAGGCACAGGCGCTGGTAGGTTTCTGCGAGCACCCACAATACAGCGTTGCAGTCTTCAAATCTGTGCAGAACTCTTTTTTTTTACCTAAAATTAGCAAGATTCGCTTAAAACTCTTGTGGTGTATTATAGCCTTCTCCTGAGATGACATTCATAGCGATACTAAGAATAATAAAGATAAAAAGCATCATAGGCTGAAGAAATTATACGCAGGGTACGTCATTTTTTAGCCTTCCATAACTATATAGCTATATATGCATACATCCATATATTTAGCTAGATATCCATAAAAATCTATATCGATATATATGTATTTCTATATATTTATATAGATATTTATCTATACACAGGGACAGATAGATAGATAGATAGATAGACAGAGACTGTATGCAATAAGCCTGGATGTCTGACAGTTAAAGCTGCATCGTGATGTCATTAAGGCTCTATTATGACACGTACAGCTTGGAACCATATATATTATAGCACGGCTGCCATTTACAGTCAGTCTCCATTGGAGTTGGAAGTTGGCAAACATGTACTAGGCTGTCTTCCCAAGAAGCCACAGCAGCCAGATAAATTGGATGTTCCACCGAACTGCTATTTTATTCAGCCAGTAAGGGGAAAGCGGTGGTCTACAAAATCTCATTGGTCGCTGCTGCTGCCGCCATTTTTTTAAAAAGGTACGCTCAGTTGTTTCATGGAGAACATTAAGGTAGCTACTTACAATTCAGGCAGGTAGGTTCAGTTCTTGGAGGTTGGGGAATGCTTAAGGGCAAGGCCTTATGTCTGATCATATTGGCTGCTTCCAACTGTACCTACCGCAAGCAGACGATCAGTGGATACAATGCTGCGAGCTGGGAAAAAAGCCTAGAATAATCCACGGCAGGCAGGCAAGCAAAATGTAAATAACGGGATTGGTTAGCTGCGCTAAAATTCTTGCTTGTACCTGAAAAAGGTTTCACCTGCAACGCGGCCTTCTACTGGTTTTTGCGACGTGACATTCACTGACAAGGCACAGGCGCTGGTAGGTTTCTGCGAGCACCCACAATACAGCGTTGCAGTCTTCAAATCTGTGCAGAACTCTTTTTTTTACCTAAAATTAGCAAGATTCGCTTAAAACTCTTGTGGTGTATTATAGCCTTCTCCTGAGATGACATTCATAGCGATACTAAGAATAATAAAGATAAAAAGCATCATAGGCTGAAGAAATTATACGCAGGGTACGTCATTTTTTAGCCTTCCATAACTATATAGCTATATATGCATACATCCATATATTTAGCTAGATATCCATAAAAATCTATATCTATATATATGTATTTCTATATATTTATATAGATATTTATCTATACACAGGGACAGATAGATAGATAGATAGATAGACAGAGACTGTATGCAATAAGCCTGGATGTCTGACAGTTAAAGCTGCATCGTGATGTCATTAAGGCTCTATTATGACACGTACAGCTTGGAACCATATATATTATAGCACGGCTGCCATTTACAGTCAGTCTCCATTGGAGTTGGAAGTTGGCAAACATGTACTAGGCTGTCTTCCCAAGAAGCCACAGCAGCCAGATAAATTGGATGTTCCACCGAACTGCTATTTTATTCAGCCAGTAAGGGGAAAGCGGTGGCCTACAAAATCTCATTGGTCGCTGCTGCTGCCGACATTTTTTTAAAAAGGTACGCTCAGTTGTTTCATGGAGAACATGAAGGTAGCTACTTACAATTCAGGCAGGTAGGTTCAGTTCTTGGAGGTTGGGGAATGCTTATGGGCAAGGCCTTATGTCTGATCATATTGGCTGCTTCCAACTGTACCTACCGCAAGCAGACGATCAGTGGATACAATGCTGCGAGCTGGGAAAAAAGCCTAGAATAATCCACGGCAGGCAGGCAAGCAAAATGTAAATAACGGGATTGGTTAGCTGCGCAAAAATTCTTGCTTGTACCTGAAAAAGGTTTCACCTGCAACGCGGCCTTCTACTGGTTTTTGCGACGTGACATTCACTGACAAGGCACAGGCGCTGGTAGGTTTCTGCGAGCACCCACAATACAGCGTTGCAGTCTTCAAATCTGTGCAGAACTCTTTTTTTTTACCTAAAATTAGCAAGATTCGCTTAAAACTCTTGTGGTGTATTATAGCCTTCTCCTGAGATGACATTCATAGCGATACTAAGAATAATAAAGATAAAAAGCATCATAGGCTGAAGAAATTATACGCAGGGTACGTCATTTTTTAGCCTTCCATAACTATATAGCTATATATGCATACATCCATATATTTAGCTAGATATCCATAAAAATCTATATCGATATATATGTATTTCTATATATTTATATAGATATTTATCTATACACAGGGACAGATAGATAGATAGATAGATAGACAGAGACTGTATGCAATAAGCCTGGATGTCTGACAGTTAAAGCTGCATCGTGATGTCATTAAGGCTCTATTATGACACGTACAGCTTGGAACCATATATATTATAGCACGGCTGCCATTTACAGTCAGTCTCCATTGGAGTTGGAAGTTGGCAAACATGTACTAGGCTGTCTTCCCAAGAAGCCACAGCAGCCAGATAAATTGGATGTTCCACCGAACTGCTATTTTATTCAGCCAGTAAGGGGAAAGCGGTGGCCTACAAAATCTCATTGGTCGCTGCTGCTGCCGACATTTTTTTAAAAAGGTACGCTCAGTTGTTTCATGGAGAACATGAAGGTAGCTACTTACAATTCAGGCAGGTAGGTTCAGTTCTTGGAGGTTGGGGAATGCTTATGGGCAAGGCCTTATGTCTGATCATATTGGCTGCTTCCAACTGTACCTACCGCAAGCAGACGATCAGTGGATACAATGCTGCGAGCTGGGAAAAAAGCCTAGAATAATCCACGGCAGGCAGGCAAGCAAAATGTAAATAACGGGATTGGTTAGCTGCGCAAAAATTCTTGCTTGTACCTGAAAAAGGTTTCACCTGCAACGCGGCCTTCTACTGGTTTTTGCGACGTGACATTCACTGACAAGGCACAGGCGCTGGTAGGTTTCTGCGAGCACCCACAATACAGCGTTGCAGTCTTCAAATCTGTGCAGAACTCTTTTTTTTACCTAAAATTAGCAAGATTCGCTTAAAACTCTTGTGGTGTATTATAGCCTTCTCCTGAGATGACATTCATAGCGATACTAAGAATAATAAAGATAAAAAGCATCATAGGCTGAAGAAATTATACGCAGGGTACGTCATTTTTTAGCCTTCCATAACTATATAGCTATATATGCATACATCCATATATTTAGCTAGATATCCATAAAAATCTATATCGATATATATGTATTTCTATATATTTATATAGATATTTATCTATACACAGGGACAGATAGATAGATAGATAGATAGATAGATAGATAGATAGACAGAGACTGTATGCAATAAGCCTGGATGTCTGACAGTTAAAGCTGCATCGTGATGTCATTAAGGCTCTATTATGACACGTACAGCTTGGAACCATATATATTATAGCACGGCTGCCATTTACAGTCAGTCTCCATTGGAGTTGGAAGTTGGCAAACATGTACTAGGCTGTCTTCCCAAGAAGCCACAGCAGCCAGATAAATTGGATGTTCCACCGAACTGCTATTTTATTCAGCCAGTAAGGGGAAAGCGGTGGTCTACAAAATCTCATTGGTCGCTGCTGCTGCCGCCATTTTTTTAAAAAGGTACGCTCAGTTGTTTCATGGAGAACATTAAGGTAGCTACTTACAATTCAGGCAGGTAGGTTCAGTTCTTGGAGGTTGGGGAATGCTTAAGGGCAAGGCCTTATGTCTGATCATATTGGCTGCTTCCAACTGTACCTACCGCAAGCAGACGATCAGTGGATACAATGCTGCGAGCTGGGAAAAAAGCCTAGAATAATCCACGGCAGGCAGGCAAGCAAAATGTAAATAACGGGATTGGTTAGCTGCGCTAAAATTCTTGCTTGTACCTGAAAAAGGTTTCACCTGCAACGCGGCCTTCTACTGGTTTTTGCGACGTGACATTCACTGACAAGGCACAGGCGCTGGTAGGTTTCTGCGAGCACCCACAATACAGCGTTGCAGTCTTCAAATCTGTGCAGAACTCTTTTTTTTACCTAAAATTAGCAAGATTCGCTTAAAACTCTTGTGGTGTATTATAGCCTTCTCCTGAGATGACATTCATAGCGATACTAAGAATAATAAAGATAAAAAGCATCATAGGCTGAAGAAATTATACGCAGGGTACGTCATTTTTTAGCCTTCCATAACTATATAGCTATATATGCATACATCCATATATTTAGCTAGATATCCATAAAAATCTATATCTATATATATGTATTTCTATATATTTATATAGATATTTATCTATACACAGGGACAGATAGATAGATAGATAGATAGACAGAGACTGTATGCAATAAGCCTGGATGTCTGACAGTTAAAGCTGCATCGTGATGTCATTAAGGCTCTATTATGACACGTACAGCTTGGAACCATATATATTATAGCACGGCTGCCATTTACAGTCAGTCTCCATTGGAGTTGGAAGTTGGCAAACATGTACTAGGCTGTCTTCCCAAGAAGCCACAGCAGCCAGATAAATTGGATGTTCCACCGAACTGCTATTTTATTCAGCCAGTAAGGGGAAAGCGGTGGCCTACAAAATCTCATTGGTCGCTGCTGCTGCCGACATTTTTTTAAAAAGGTACGCTCAGTTGTTTCATGGAGAACATGAAGGTAGCTACTTACAATTCAGGCAGGTAGGTTCAGTTCTTGGAGGTTGGGGAATGCTTATGGGCAAGGCCTTATGTCTGATCATATTGGCTGCTTCCAACTGTACCTACCGCAAGCAGACGATCAGTGGATACAATGCTGCGAGCTGGGAAAAAAGCCTAGAATAATCCACGGCAGGCAGGCAAGCAAAATGTAAATAACGGGATTGGTTAGCTGCGCAAAAATTCTTGCTTGTACCTGAAAAAGGTTTCACCTGCAACGCGGCCTTCTACTGGTTTTTGCGACGTGACATTCACTGACAAGGCACAGGCGCTGGTAGGTTTCTGCGAGCACCCACAATACAGCGTTGCAGTCTTCAAATCTGTGCAGAACTCTTTTTTTTTACCTAAAATTAGCAAGATTCGCTTAAAACTCTTGTGGTGTATTATAGCCTTCTCCTGAGATGACATTCATAGCGATACTAAGAATAATAAAGATAAAAAGCATCATAGGCTGAAGAAATTATACGCAGGGTACGTCATTTTTTAGCCTTCCATAACTATATAGCTATATATGCATACATCCATATATTTAGCTAGATATCCATAAAAATCTATATCGATATATATGTATTTCTATATATTTATATAGATATTTATCTATACACAGGGACAGATAGATAGATAGATAGATAGACAGAGACTGTATGCAATAAGCCTGGATGTCTGACAGTTAAAGCTGCATCGTGATGTCATTAAGGCTCTATTATGACACGTACAGCTTGGAACCATATATATTATAGCACGGCTGCCATTTACAGTCAGTCTCCATTGGAGTTGGAAGTTGGCAAACATGTACTAGGCTGTCTTCCCAAGAAGCCACAGCAGCCAGATAAATTGGATGTTCCACCGAACTGCTATTTTATTCAGCCAGTAAGGGGAAAGCGGTGGCCTACAAAATCTCATTGGTCGCTGCTGCTGCCGACATTTTTTTAAAAAGGTACGCTCAGTTGTTTCATGGAGAACATGAAGGTAGCTACTTACAATTCAGGCAGGTAGGTTCAGTTCTTGGAGGTTGGGGAATGCTTATGGGCAAGGCCTTATGTCTGATCATATTGGCTGCTTCCAACTGTACCTACCGCAAGCAGACGATCAGTGGATACAATGCTGCGAGCTGGGAAAAAAGCCTAGAATAATCCACGGCAGGCAGGCAAGCAAAATGTAAATAACGGGATTGGTTAGCTGCGCAAAAATTCTTGCTTGTACCTGAAAAAGGTTTCACCTGCAACGCGGCCTTCTACTGGTTTTTGCGACGTGACATTCACTGACAAGGCACAGGCGCTGGTAGGTTTCTGCGAGCACCCACAATACAGCGTTGCAGTCTTCAAATCTGTGCAGAACTCTTTTTTTTACCTAAAATTAGCAAGATTCGCTTAAAACTCTTGTGGTGTATTATAGCCTTCTCCTGAGATGACATTCATAGCGATACTAAGAATAATAAAGATAAAAAGCATCATAGGCTGAAGAAATTATACGCAGGGTACGTCATTTTTTAGCCTTCCATAACTATATAGCTATATATGCATACATCCATATATTTAGCTAGATATCCATAAAAATCTATATCGATATATATGTATTTCTATATATTTATATAGATATTTATCTATACACAGGGACAGATAGATAGATAGATAGATAGACAGAGACTGTATGCAATAAGCCTGGATGTCTGACAGTTAAAGCTGCATCGTGATGTCATTAAGGCTCTATTATGACACGTACAGCTTGGAACCATATATATTATAGCACGGCTGCCATTTACAGTCAGTCTCCATTGGAGTTGGAAGTTGGCAAACATGTACTAGGCTGTCTTCCCAAGAAGCCACAGCAGCCAGATAAATTGGATGTTCCACCGAACTGCTATTTTATTCAGCCAGTAAGGGGAAAGCGGTGGTCTACAAAATCTCATTGGTCGCTGCTGCTGCCGCCATTTTTTTAAAAAGGTACGCTCAGTTGTTTCATGGAGAACATTAAGGTAGCTACTTACAATTCAGGCAGGTAGGTTCAGTTCTTGGAGGTTGGGGAATGCTTAAGGGCAAGGCCTTATGTCTGATCATATTGGCTGCTTCCAACTGTACCTACCGCAAGCAGACGATCAGTGGATACAATGCTGCGAGCTGGGAAAAAAGCCTAGAATAATCCACGGCAGGCAGGCAAGCAAAATGTAAATAACGGGATTGGTTAGCTGCGCTAAAATTCTTGCTTGTACCTGAAAAAGGTTTCACCTGCAACGCGGCCTTCTACTGGTTTTTGCGACGTGACATTCACTGACAAGGCACAGGCGCTGGTAGGTTTCTGCGAGCACCCACAATACAGCGTTGCAGTCTTCAAATCTGTGCAGAACTCTTTTTTTTACCTAAAATTAGCAAGATTCGCTTAAAACTCTTGTGGTGTATTATAGCCTTCTCCTGAGATGACATTCATAGCGATACTAAGAATAATAAAGATAAAAAGCATCATAGGCTGAAGAAATTATACGCAGGGTACGTCATTTTTTAGCCTTCCATAACTATATAGCTATATATGCATACATCCATATATTTAGCTAGATATCCATAAAAATCTATATCTATATATATGTATTTCTATATATTTATATAGATATTTATCTATACACAGGGACAGATAGATAGATAGATAGATAGATAGACAGAGACTGTATGCAATAAGCCTGGATGTCTGACAGTTAAAGCTGCATCGTGATGTCATTAAGGCTCTATTATGACACGTACAGCTTGGAACCATATATATTATAGCACGGCTGCCATTTACAGTCAGTCTCCATTGGAGTTGGAAGTTGGCAAACATGTACTAGGCTGTCTTCCCAAGAAGCCACAGCAGCCAGATAAATTGGATGTTCCACCGAACTGCTATTTTATTCAGCCAGTAAGGGGAAAGCGGTGGCCTACAAAATCTCATTGGTCGCTGCTGCTGCCGACATTTTTTTAAAAAGGTACGCTCAGTTGTTTCATGGAGAACATGAAGGTAGCTACTTACAATTCAGGCAGGTAGGTTCAGTTCTTGGAGGTTGGGGAATGCTTATGGGCAAGGCCTTATGTCTGATCATATTGGCTGCTTCCAACTGTACCTACCGCAAGCAGACGATCAGTGGATACAATGCTGCGAGCTGGGAAAAAAGCCTAGAATAATCCACGGCAGGCAGGCAAGCAAAATGTAAATAACGGGATTGGTTAGCTGCGCAAAAATTCTTGCTTGTACCTGAAAAAGGTTTCACCTGCAACGCGGCCTTCTACTGGTTTTTGCGACGTGACATTCACTGACAAGGCACAGGCCTGGTAGGTTTCTGCGAGCACCCACAATACAGCGTTGCAGTCTTCAAATCTGTGCAGAACTCTTTTTTTTACCTAAAATTAGCAAGATTCGCTTAAAACTCTTGTGGTGTATTATAGCCTTCTCCTGAGATGACATTCATAGCGATACTAAGAATAATAAAGATAAAAAGCATCATAGGCTGAAGAAATTATACGCAGGGTACGTCATTTTTTAGCCTTCCATAACTATATAGCTATATATGCATACATCCATATATTTAGCTAGATATCCATAAAAATCTATATCGATATATATGTATTTCTATATATTTATATAGATATTTATCTATACACAGGGACAGATAGATAGATAGATAGACAGAGACTGTATGCAATAAGCCTGGATGTCTGACAGTTAAAGCTGCATCGTGATGTCATTAAGGCTCTATTATGACACGTACAGCTTGGAACCATGTATATTATAGCACGGCTGCCATTTACAGTCAGTCTCCATTGGAGTTGGAAGTTGGCAAACATGTACTAGGCTGTCTTCCCAAGA
Source organism: Eleutherodactylus coqui (assembly GCF_035609145.1). Classification (NCBI taxonomy): domain Eukaryota; kingdom Metazoa; phylum Chordata; class Amphibia; order Anura; family Eleutherodactylidae; genus Eleutherodactylus; species Eleutherodactylus coqui. Next base: position 37,698 of record NW_027101927.1, on the reverse strand, counting down.
AGCCACAGCAGCCAGATAAATTGGATGTTCCACCGAACTGCTATTTTATTCAGCCAGTAAGGGGAAAGCGGTGGCCTACAAAATCTCATTGGTCGCTGCTGCTGCCGACATTTTTTTAAAAAGGTACGCTCAGTTGTTTCATGGAGAACATGAAGGTAGCTACTTACAATTCAGGCAGGTAGGTTCAGTTCTTGGAGGTTGGGGAATGCTTATGGGCAAGGCCTTATGTCTGATCATATTGGCTGCTTCCATCTGTACCTACCGCAAGCAGACGATCAGTGGATACAATGCTGCGAGCTGGGAAAAAAGCCTAGAATAATCCACGGCAGGCAGGCAAGCAAAATGTAAATAACGGGATTGGTTAGCTGCGCTAAAATTCTTGCTTGTACCTGAAAAAGGTTTCACCTGCAACGCGGCCTTCTACTGGTTTTTGCGACGTGACATTCACTGACAAGGCACAGGCGCTGGTAGGTTTCTGCGAGCACCCACAATACAGCGTTGCAGTCTTCAAATCTGTGCAGAACTCTTTTTTTTACCTAAAATTAGCAAGATTCGCTTAAAACTCTTGTGGTGTATTATAGCCTTCTCCTGAGATGACATTCATAGCGATACTAAGAATAATAAAGATAAAAAGCATCATAGGTTGAAGAAATTATACGCAGGGTACGTCATTTTTTAGCCTTCCATAACTATATAGCTATATATGCATACATCCATATATTTAGCTAGATATCCATAAAAATCTATATCTATATATATGTATTTCTATATATTTATATAGATATTTATCTATACACAGGGACAGATAGATAGATAGATAGATAGATAGACAGAGACTGTATGCAATAAGCCTGGATGTCTGACAGTTAAAGCTGCATCGTGATGTCATTAAGGCTCTATTATGACACGTACAGCTTGGAACCATATATATTATAGCACGGCTGCCATTTACAGTCAGTCTCCATTGGAGTTGGAAGTTGGCAAACATGTACTAGGCTGTCTTCCCAAGAAGCCACAGCAGCCAGATAAATTGGATGTTCCACCGAACTGCTATTTTATTCAGCCAGTAAGGGGAAAGCGGTGGTCTACAAAATCTCATTGGTCGCTGCTGCTGCCGCCATTTTTTTAAAAAGGTACGCTCAGTTGTTTCATGGAGAACATTAAGGTAGCTACTTACAATTCAGGCAGGTAGGTTCAGTTCTTGGAGGTTGGGGAATGCTTAAGGGCAAGGCCTTATGTCTGATCATATTGGCTGCTTCCAACTGTACCTACCGCAAGCAGACGATCAGTGGATACAATGCTGCGAGCTGGGAAAAAAGCCTAGAATAATCCACGGCAGGCAGGCAAGCAAAATGTAAATAACGGGATTGGTTAGCTGCGCTAAAATTCTTGCTTGTACCTGAAAAAGGTTTCACCTGCAACGCGGCCTTCTACTGGTTTTTGCGACGTGACATTCACTGACAAGGCACAGGCGCTGGTAGGTTTCTGCGAGCACCCACAATACAGCGTTGCAGTCTTCAAATCTGTGCAGAACTCTTTTTTTTACCTAAAATTAGCAAGATTCGCTTAAAACTCTTGTGGTGTATTATAGCCTTCTCCTGAGATGACATTCATAGCGATACTAAGAATAATAAAGATAAAAAGCATCATAGGCTGAAGAAATTATACGCAGGGTACGTCATTTTTTAGCCTTCCATAACTATATAGCTATATATGCATACATCCATATATTTAGCTAGATATCCATAAAAATCTATATCTATATATATGTATTTCTATATATTTATATAGATATTTATCTATACACAGGGACAGATAGATAGATAGATAGATAGATAGACAGAGACTGTATGCAATAAGCCTGGATGTCTGACAGTTAAAGCTGCATCGTGATGTCATTAAGGCTCTATTATGACACGTACAGCTTGGAACCATATATATTATAGCACGGCTGCCATTTACAGTCAGTCTCCATTGGAGTTGGAAGTTGGCAAACATGTACTAGGCTGTCTTCCCAAGAAGCCACAGCAGCCAGATAAATTGGATGTTCCACCGAACTGCTATTTTATTCAGCCAGTAAGGGGAAAGCGGTGGCCTACAAAATCTCATTGGTCGCTGCTGCTGCCGACATTTTTTTAAAAAGGTACGCTCAGTTGTTTCATGGAGAACATGAAGGTAGCTACTTACAATTCAGGCAGGTAGGTTCAGTTCTTGGAGGTTGGGGAATGCTTATGGGCAAGGCCTTATGTCTGATCATATTGGCTGCTTCCAACTGTACCTACCGCAAGCAGACGATCAGTGGATACAATGCTGCGAGCTGGGAAAAAAGCCTAGAATAATCCACGGCAGGCAGGCAAGCAAAATGTAAATAACGGGATTGGTTAGCTGCGCAAAAATTCTTGCTTGTACCTGAAAAAGGTTTCACCTGCAACGCGGCCTTCTACTGGTTTTTGCGACGTGACATTCACTGACAAGGCACAGGCCTGGTAGGTTTCTGCGAGCACCCACAATACAGCGTTGCAGTCTTCAAATCTGTGCAGAACTCTTTTTTTTACCTAAAATTAGCAAGATTCGCTTAAAACTCTTGTGGTGTATTATAGCCTTCTCCTGAGATGACATTCATAGCGATACTAAGAATAATAAAGATAAAAAGCATCATAGGCTGAAGAAATTATACGCAGGGTACGTCATTTTTTAGCCTTCCATAACTATATAGCTATATATGCATACATCCATATATTTAGCTAGATATCCATAAAAATCTATATCGATATATATGTATTTCTATATATTTATATAGATATTTATCTATACACAGGGACAGATAGATAGATAGATAGACAGAGACTGTATGCAATAAGCCTGGATGTCTGACAGTTAAAGCTGCATCGTGATGTCATTAAGGCTCTATTATGACACGTACAGCTTGGAACCATGTATATTATAGCACGGCTGCCATTTACAGTCAGTCTCCATTGGAGTTGGAAGTTGGCAAACATGTACTAGGCTGTCTTCCCAAGAAGCCACAGCAGCCAGATAAATTGGATGTTCCACCGAACTGCTATTTTATTCAGCCAGTAAGGGGAAAGCGGTGGCCTACAAAATCTCATTGGTCGCTGCTGCTGCCGACATTTTTTTAAAAAGGTACGCTCAGTTGTTTCATGGAGAACATGAAGGTAGCTACTTACAATTCAGGCAGGTAGGTTCAGTTCTTGGAGGTTGGGGAATGCTTATGGGCAAGGCCTTATGTCTGATCATATTGGCTGCTTCCAACTGTACCTACCGCAAGCAGACGATCAGTGGATACAATGCTGCGAGCTGGGAAAAAAGCCTAGAATAATCCACGGCAGGCAGGCAAGCAAAATGTAAATAACGGGATTGGTTAGCTGCGCTAAAATTCTTGCTTGTACCTGAAAAAGGTTTCACCTGCAACGCGGCCTTCTACTGGTTTTTGCGACGTGACATTCACTGACAAGGCACAGGCGCTGGTAGGTTTCTGCGAGCACCCACAATACAGCGTTGCAGTCTTCAAATCTGTGCAGAACTCTTTTTTTTACCTAAAATTAGCAAGATTCGCTTAAAACTCTTGTGGTGTATTATAGCCTTCTCCTGAGATGACATTCATAGCGATACTAAGAATAATAAAGATAAAAAGCATCATAGGTTGAAGAAATTATACGCAGGGTACGTCATTTTTTAGCCTTCCATAACTATATAGCTATATATGCATACATCCATATATTTAGCTAGATATCCATAAAAATCTATATCTATATATATGTATTTCTATATATTTATATAGATATTTATCTATACACAGGGACAGATAGATAGATAGATAGATAGACAGAGACTGTATGCAATAAGCCTGGATGTCTGACAGTTAAAGCTGCATCGTGATGTCATTAAGGCTCTATTATGACACGTACAGCTTGGAACCATATATATTATAGCACGGCTGCCATTTACAGTCAGTCTCCATTGGAGTTGGAAGTTGGCAAACATGTACTAGGCTGTCTTCCCAAGAAGCCACAGCAGCCAGATAAATTGGATGTTCCACCGAACTGCTATTTTATTCAGCCAGTAAGGGGAAAGCGGTGGCCTACAAAATCTCATTGGTCGCTGCTGCTGCCGACATTTTTTTAAAAAGGTACGCTCAGTTGTTTCATGGAGAACATGAAGGTAGCTACTTACAATTCAGGCAGGTAGGTTCAGTTCTTGGAGGTTGGGGAATGCTTATGGGCAAGGCCTTATGTCTGATCATATTGGCTGCTTCCAACTGTACCTACCGCAAGCAGACGATCAGTGGATACAATGCTGCGAGCTGGGAAAAAAGCCTAGAATAATCCACGGCAGGCAGGCAAGCAAAATGTAAATAACGGGATTGGTTAGCTGCGCTAAAATTCTTGCTTGTACCTGAAAAAGGTTTCACCTGCAACGCGGCCTTCTACTGGTTTTTGCGACGTGACATTCACTGACAAGGCACAGGCGCTGGTAGGTTTCTGCGAGCACCCACAATACAGCGTTGCAGTCTTCAAATCTGTGCAGAACTCTTTTTTTTTACCTAAAATTAGCAAGATTCGCTTAAAACTCTTGTGGTGTATTATAGCCTTCTCCTGAGATGACATTCATAGCGATACTAAGAATAATAAAGATAAAAAGCATCATAGGCTGAAGAAATTATACGCAGGGTACGTCATTTTTTAGCCTTCCATAACTATATAGCTATATATGCATACATCCATATATTTAGCTAGATATCCATAAAAATCTATATCGATATATATGTATTTCTATATATTTATATAGATATTTATCTATACACAGGGACAGATAGATAGATAGATAGATAGACAGAGACTGTATGCAATAAGCCTGGATGTCTGACAGTTAAAGCTGCATCGTGATGTCATTAAGGCTCTATTATGACACGTACAGCTTGGAACCATATATATTATAGCACGGCTGCCATTTACAGTCAGTCTCCATTGGAGTTGGAAGTTGGCAAACATGTACTAGGCTGTCTTCCCAAGAAGCCACAGCAGCCAGATAAATTGGATGTTCCACCGAACTGCTATTTTATTCAGCCAGTAAGGGGAAAGCGGTGGCCTACAAAATCTCATTGGTCGCTGCTGCTGCCGACATTTTTTTAAAAAGGTACGCTCAGTTGTTTCATGGAGAACATGAAGGTAGCTACTTACAATTCAGGCAGGTAGGTTCAGTTCTTGGAGGTTGGGGAATGCTTATGGGCAAGGCCTTATGTCTGATCATATTGGCTGCTTCCAACTGTACCTACCGCAAGCAGACGATCAGTGGATACAATGCTGCGAGCTGGGAAAAAAGCCTAGAATAATCCACGGCAGGCAGGCAAGCAAAATGTAAATAACGGGATTGGTTAGCTGCGCAAAAATTCTTGCTTGTACCTGAAAAAGGTTTCACCTGCAACGCGGCCTTCTACTGGTTTTTGCGACGTGACATTCACTGACAAGGCACAGGCGCTGGTAGGTTTCTGCGAGCACCCACAATACAGCGTTGCAGTCTTCAAATCTGTGCAGAACTCTTTTTTTTACCTAAAATTAGCAAGATTCGCTTAAAACTCTTGTGGTGTATTATAGCCTTCTCCTGAGATGACATTCATAGCGATACTAAGAATAATAAAGATAAAAAGCATCATAGGCTGAAGAAATTATACGCAGGGTACGTCATTTTTTAGCCTTCCATAACTATATAGCTATATATGCATACATCCATATATTTAGCTAGATATCCATAAAAATCTATATCGATATACATGTATTTCTATATATTTATATAGATATTTATCTATACACAGGGACAGATAGATAGATAGATAGATAGACAGAGACTGTATGCAATAAGCCTGGATGTCTGACAGTTAAAGCTGCATCGTGATGTCATTAAGGCTCTATTATGACACGTACAGCTTGGAACCATATATATTATAGCACGGCTGCCATTTACAGTCAGTCTCCATTGGAGTTGGAAGTTGGCAAACATGTACTAGGCTGTCTTCCCAAGAAGCCACAGCAGCCAGATAAATTGGATGTTCCACCGAACTGCTATTTTATTCAGCCAGTAAGGGGAAAGCGGTGGTCTACAAAATCTCATTGGTCGCTGCTGCTGCCGCCATTTTTTTAAAAAGGTACGCTCAGTTGTTTCATGGAGAACATTAAGGTAGCTACTTACAATTCAGGCAGGTAGGTTCAGTTCTTGGAGGTTGGGGAATGCTTAAGGGCAAGGCCTTATGTCTGATCATATTGGCTGCTTCCAACTGTACCTACCGCAAGCAGACGATCAGTGGATACAATGCTGCGAGCTGGGAAAAAAGCCTAGAATAATCCACGGCAGGCAGGCAAGCAAAATGTAAATAACGGGATTGGTTAGCTGCGCTAAAATTCTTGCTTGTACCTGAAAAAGGTTTCACCTGCAACGCGGCCTTCTACTGGTTTTTGCGACGTGACATTCACTGACAAGGCACAGGCGCTGGTAGGTTTCTGCGAGCACCCACAATACAGCGTTGCAGTCTTCAAATCTGTGCAGAACTCTTTTTTTTACCTAAAATTAGCAAGATTCGCTTAAAACTCTTGTGGTGTATTATAGCCTTCTCCTGAGATGACATTCATAGCGATACTAAGAATAATAAAGATAAAAAGCATCATAGGCTGAAGAAATTATACGCAGGGTACGTCATTTTTTAGCCTTCCATAACTATATAGCTATATATGCATACATCCATATATTTAGCTAGATATCCATAAAAATCTATATCTATATATATGTATTTCTATATATTTATATAGATATTTATCTATACACAGGGACAGATAGATAGATAGATAGATAGATAGATAGACAGAGACTGTATGCAATAAGCCTGGATGTCTGACAGTTAAAGCTGCATCGTGATGTCATTAAGGCTCTATTATGACACGTACAGCTTGGAACCATATATATTATAGCACGGCTGCCATTTACAGTCAGTCTCCATTGGAGTTGGAAGTTGGCAAACATGTACTAGGCTGTCTTCCCAAGAAGCCACAGCAGCCAGATAAATTGGATGTTCCACCGAACTGCTATTTTATTCAGCCAGTAAGGGGAAAGCGGTGGCCTACAAAATCTCATTGGTCGCTGCTGCTGCCGACATTTTTTTAAAAAGGTACGCTCAGTTGTTTCATGGAGAACATGAAGGTAGCTACTTACAATTCAGGCAGGTAGGTTCAGTTCTTGGAGGATGGGGAATGCTTATGGGCAAGGCCTTATGTCTGATCATATTGGCTGCTTCCAACTGTACCTACCGCAAGCAGACGATCAGTGGATACAATGCTGCGAGCTGGGAAAAAAGCCTAGAATAATCCACGGCAGGCAGGCAAGCAAAATGTAAATAACGGGATTGGTTAGCTGCGCAAAAATTCTTGCTTGTACCTGAAAAAGGTTTCACCTGCAACGCGGCCTTCTACTGGTTTTTGCGACGTGACATTCACTGACAAGGCACAGGCCTGGTAGGTTTCTGCGAGCACCCACAATACAGCGTTGCAGTCTTCAAATCTGTGCAGAACTCTTTTTTTTACCTAAAATTAGCAAGATTCGCTTAAAACTCTTGTGGTGTATTATAGCCTTCTCCTGAGATGACATTCATAGCGATACTAAGAATAATAAAGATAAAAAGCATCATAGGCTGAAGAAATTATACGCAGGGTACGTCATTTTTTAGCCTTCCATAACTATATAGCTATATATGCATACATCCATATATTTAGCTAGATATCCATAAAAATCTATATCGATATATATGTATTTCTATATATTTATATAGATATTTATCTATACACAGGGACAGATAGATAGATAGATAGACAGAGACTGTATGCAATAAGCCTGGATGTCTGACAGTTAAAGCTGCATCGTGATGTCATTAAGGCTCTATTATGACACGTACAGCTTGGAACCATGTATATTATAGCACGGCTGCCATTTACAGTCAGTCTCCATTGGAGTTGGAAGTTGGCAAACATGTACTAGGCTGTCTTCCCAAGAAGCCACAGCAGCCAGATAAATTGGATGTTCCACCGAACTGCTATTTTATTCAGCCAGTAAGGGGAAAGCGGTGGCCTACAAAATCTCATTGGTCGCTGCTGCTGCCGACATTTTTTTAAAAAGGTACGCTCAGTTGTTTCATGGAGAACATGAAGGTAGCTACTTACAATTCAGGCAGGTAGGTTCAGTTCTTGGAGGTTGGGGAATGCTTATGGGCAAGGCCTTATGTCTGATCATATTGGCTGCTTCCAACTGTACCTACCGCAAGCAGACGATCAGTGGATACAATGCTGCGAGCTGGGAAAAAAGCCTAGAATAATCCACGGCAGGCAGGCAAGCAAAATGTAAATAACGGGATTGGTTAGCTGCGCTAAAATTCTTGCTTGTACCTGAAAAAGGTTCCACCTGCAACGCGGCCTTCTACTGGTTTTTGCGACGTGACATTCACTGACAAGGCACAGGCGCTGGTAGGTTTCTGCGAGCACCCACAATACAGCGTTGCAGTCTTCAAATCTGTGCAGAACTCTTTTTTTTACCTAAAATTAGCAAGATTCGCTTAAAACTCTTGTGGTGTATTATAGCCTTCTCCTGAGATGACATTCATAGCGATACTAAGAATAATAAAGATAAAAAGCATCATAGGCTGAAGAAATTATACGCAGGGTACGTCATTTTTTAGCCTTCCATAACTATATAGCTATATATGCATACATCCATATATTTAGCTAGATATCCATAAAAATCTATATCTATATATATGTATTTCTATATATTTATATAGATATTTATCTATACACAGGGACAGATAGATAGATAGATAGATAGACAGAGACTGTATGCAATAAGCCTGGATGTCTGACAGTTAAAGCTGCATCGTGATGTCATTAAGGCTCTATTATGACACGTACAGCTTGGAACCATATATATTATAGCACGGCTGCCATTTACAGTCAGTCTCCATTGGAGTTGGAAGTTGGCAAACATGTACTAGGCTGTCTTCCCAAGAAGCCACAGCAGCCAGATAAATTGGATGTTCCACCGAACTGCTATTTTATTCAGCCAGTAAGGGGAAAGCGGTGGCCTACAAAATCTCATTGGTCGCTGCTGCTGCCGACATTTTTTTAAAAAGGTACGCTCAGTTGTTTCATGGAGAACATTAAGGTAGCTACTTACAATTCAGGCAGGTAGGTTCAGTTCTTGGAGGTTGGGGAATGCTTATGGGCAAGGCCTTATGTCTGATCATATTGGCTGCTTCCAACTGTACCTACCGCAAGCAGACGATCAGTGGATACAATGCTGCGAGCTGGGAAAAAAGCCTAGAATAATCCACGGCAGGCAGGCAAGCAAAATGTAAATAACGGGATTGGTTAGCTGCGCTAAAATTCTTGCTTGTACCTGAAAAAGGTTTCACCTGCAACGCGGCCTTCTACTGGTTTTTGCGACGTGACATTCACTGACAAGGCACAGGCGCTGGTAGGTTTCTGCGAGCACCCACAATACAGTGTTGCAGTCTTCAAATCTGTGCAGAACTCTTTTTTTTACCTAAAATTAGCAAGATTCGCTTAAAACTCTTGTGGTGTATTATAGCCTTCTCCTGAGATGACATTCATAGCGATACTAAGAATAATAAAGATAAAAAGCATCATAGTCTGAAGAAATTATACGCAGGGTACGTCATTTTTTAGCCTTCCATAACTATATAGCTATATATGCATACATCCATATATTTAGCTAGATATCCATAAAAATCTATATCGATATATATGTATTTCTATATATTTATATAGATATTTATCTATACACAGGGACAGATAGATAGATAGATAGATAGATAGATAGATAGATAGACAGAGACTGTATGCAATAAGCCTGGATGTCTGACAGTTAAAGCTGCATTGTGATGTCATTAAGGCTCTATTATGACACGTACAGCTTGGAACCATATATATTATAGCACGGCTGCCATTTACAGTCAGTCTCCATTAGAGTTGGAAGTTGGCAAACATGTATTAGGCTGTCTTCCCAAGAAGCCACAGCAGCCAGATAAATTGGATGTTCCACCGAACTGCTATTTTATTCAGCCAGTAAGGGGAAGGCGGTGGCCTACAAAATCTCATTGGTCGCTGCTGCTGCCGACATTTCTTTAAAAAGGTACGCTCAGTTGTTTCATGGAGAACATTAAGGTAGCTACTTACAATTCAGGCAGGTAGGTTCAGTTCTTGGAGGTTGGGGAATGCTTAAGGGCAAGGCCTTATGTCTGATCATATTGGCTGCTTCCAACTGTACCTACCGCAAGCAGACGATCAGTGGATACAATGCTGCGAGCTGGGAAAAAAGCCTAGAATAATCCACGGCAGGCAGGCAAGCAAAATGTAAATAACGGGATTGGTTAGCTGCGCTAAAATTCTTGCTTGTACCTGAAAAAGGTTTCACCTGCAACGCGGCCTTCTACTGGTTTTTGCGACGTGACATTCACTGACAAGGCACAGGCGCTGGTAGGTTTCTGCGAGCACCCACAATACAGCGTTGCAGTCTTCAAATCTGTGCAGAACTCTTTTTTTTACCTAAAATTAGCAAGATTCGCTTAAAACTCTTGTGGTGTATTATAGCCTTCTCCTGAGATGACATTCATAGCGATACTAAGAATAATAAAGATAAAAAGCATCATAGGCTGAAGAAATTATACGCAGGGTACGTCATTTTTTAGCCTTCCATAACTATATAGCTATATATGCATACATCCATATATTTAGCTAGATATCCATAAAAATCTATATCTATATATATGTATTTCTATATATTTATATAGATATTTATCTATACACAGGGACAGATAGATAGATAGATAGATAGATAGATAGACAGAGACTGTATGCAATAAGCCTGGATGTCTGACAGTTAAAGCTGCATCGTGATGTCATTAAGGCTCTATTATGACACGTACAGCTTGGAACCATATATATTATAGCACGGCTGCCATTTACAGTCAGTCTCCATTGGAGTTGGAAGTTGGCAAACATGTACTAGGCTGTCTTCCCAAGAAGCCACAGCAGCCAGATAAATTGGATGTTCCACCGAACTGCTATTTTATTCAGCCAGTAAGGGGAAAGCGGTGGCCTACAAAATCTCATTGGTCGCTGCTGCTGCCGACATTTTTTTAAAAAGGTACGCTCAGTTGTTTCATGGAGAACATGAAGGTAGCTACTTACAATTCAGGCAGGTAGGTTCAGTTCTTGGAGGATGGGGAATGCTTATGGGCAAGGCCTTATGTCTGATCATATTGGCTGCTTCCAACTGTACCTACCGCAAGCAGACGATCAGTGGATACAATGCTGCGAGCTGGGAAAAAAGCCTAGAATAATCCACGGCAGGCAGGCAAGCAAAATGTAAATAACGGGATTGGTTAGCTGCGCAAAAATTCTTGCTTGTACCTGAAAAAGGTTTCACCTGCAACGCGGCCTTCTACTGGTTTTTGCGACGTGACATTCACTGACAAGGCACAGGCCTGGTAGGTTTCTGCGAGCACCCACAATACAGCGTTGCAGTCTTCAAATCTGTGCAGAACTCTTTTTTTTACCTAAAATTAGCAAGATTCGCTTAAAACTCTTGTGGTGTATTATAGCCTTCTCCTGAGATGTCATTCATAGCGATACTAAGAATAATAAAGATAAAAAGCATCATAGGCTGAAGAAATTATACGCAGGGTACGTCATTTTTTAGCCTTCCATAACTATATAGCTATATATGCATACATCCATATATTTAGCTAGATATCCATAAAAATCTATATCGATATATATGTATTTCTATATATTTATATAGATATTTATCTATACACAGGGACAGATAGATAGATAGATAGACAGAGACTGTATGCAATAAGCCTGGATGTCTGACAGTTAAAGCTGCATCGTGATGTCATTAAGGCTCTATTATGACACGTACAGCTTGGAACCATGTATATTATAGCACGGCTGCCATTTACAGTCAGTCTCCATTGGAGTTGGAAGTTGGCAAACATGTACTAGGCTGTCTTCCCAAGAAGCCACAGCAGCCAGATAAATTGGATGTTCCACCGAACTGCTATTTTATTCAGCCAGTAAGGGGAAAGCGGTGGCCTACAAAATCTCATTGGTCGCTGCTGCTGCCGACATTTTTTTAAAAAGGTACGCTCAGTTGTTTCATGGAGAACATGAAGGTAGCTACTTACAATTCAGGCAGGTAGGTTCAGTTCTTGGAGGTTGGGGAATGCTTATGGGCAAGGCCTTATGTCTGATCATATTGGCTGCTTCCAACTGTACCTACCGCAAGCAGACGATCAGTGGATACAATGCTGCGAGCTGGGAAAAAAGCCTAGAATAATCCACGGCAGGCAGGCAAGCAAAATGTAAATAACGGGATTGGTTAGCTGCGCTAAAATTCTTGCTTGTACCTGAAAAAGGTTCCACCTGCAACGCGGCCTTCTACTGGTTTTTGCGACGTGACATTCACTGACAAGGCACAGGCGCTGGTAGGTTTCTGCGAGCACCCACAATACAGCGTTGCAGTTTTCAAATCTGTGCAGAACTCTTTTTTTTACCTAAAATTAGCAAGATTCGCTTAAAACTCTTGTGGTGTATTATAGCCTTCTCCTGAGATGACATTCATAGCGATACTAAGAATAATAAAGATAAAAAGCATCATAGGCTGAAGAAATTATACGCAGGGTACGTCATTTTTTAGCCTTCCATAACTATATAGCTATATATGCATACATCCATATATTTAGCTAGATATCCATAAAAATCTATATCTATATATATGTATTTCTATATATTTATATAGATATTTATCTATACACAGGGACAGATAGATAGATAGATAGATAGACAGAGACTGTATGCAATAAGCCTGGATGTCTGACAGTTAAAGCTGCATCGTGATGTCATTAAGGCTCTATTATGACACGTACAGCTTGGAACCATATATATTATAGCACGGCTGCCATTTACAGTCAGTCTCCATTGGAGTTGGAAGTTGGCAAACATGTACTAGGCTGTCTTCCCAAGAAGCCACAGCAGCCAGATAAATTGGATGTTCCACCGAACTGCTATTTTATTCAGCCAGTAAGGGGAAAGCGGTGGCCTACAAAATCTCATTGGTCGCTGCTGCTGCCGACATTTTTTTAAAAAGGTACGCTCAGTTGTTTCATGGAGAACATTAAGGTAGCTACTTACAATTCAGGCAGGTAGGTTCAGTTCTTGGAGGTTGGGGAATGCTTATGGGCAAGGCCTTATGTCTGATCATATTGGCTGCTTCCAACTGTACCTACCGCAAGCAGACGATCAGTGGATACAATGCTGCGAGCTGGGAAAAAAGCCTAGAATAATCCACGGCAGGCAGGCAAGCAAAATGTAAATAACGGGATTGGTTAGCTGCGCTAAAATTCTTGCTTGTACCTGAAAAAGGTTTCACCTGCAACGCGGCCTTCTACTGGTTTTTGCGACGTGACATTCACTGACAAGGCACAGGCGCTGGTAGGTTTCTGCGAGCACCCACAATACAGTGTTGCAGTCTTCAAATCTGTGCAGAACTCTTTTTTTTACCTAAAATTAGCAAGATTCGCTTAAAACTCTTGTGGTGTATTATAGCCTTCTCCTGAGATGACATTCATAGCGATACTAAGAATAATAAAGATAAAAAGCATCATAGGCTGAAGAAATTATACGCAGGGTACGTCATTTTTTAGCCTTCCATAACTATATAGCTATATATGCATACATCCATATATTTAGCTAGATATCCATAAAAATCTATATCGATATATATGTATTTCTATATATTTATATAGATATTTATCTATACACAGGGACAGATAGATAGATAGATAGATAGATAGATAGATAGATAGATAGATAGATAGATAGATAGATAGATAGATAGATAGATAGACAGAGACTGTATGCAATAAGCCTGGATGTCTGACAGTTAAAGCTGCATTGTGATGTCATTAAGGCTCTATTATGACACGTACAGCTTGGAACCATATATATTATAGCACGGCTGCCATTTACAGTCAGTCTCCATTGGAGTTGGAAGTTGGCAAACATGTATTAGGCTGTCTTCCCAAGAAGCCACAGCAGCCAGATAAATTGGATGTTCCACCGAACTGCTATTTTATTCAGCCAGTAAGGGGAAGGCGGTGGCCTACAAAATCTCATTGGTCGCTGCTGCTGCCGACATTTCTTTAAAAAGGTACGCTCAGTTGTTTCATGGAGAACATGAAGGTAGCTACTTACAATTCAGGCAGGTAGGTTCAGTTCTTGGAGGTTGGGGAATGCTTATGGGCAAGGCCTTATGTCTGATCATATTGGCTGCTTCCAACTGTACCTACCGCAAGCAGACGATCAGTGGATACAATGCTGCGAGCTGGGAAAAAAGCCTAGAATAATCCACGGCAGGCAGGCAAGCAAAATGTAAATAACGGGATTGGTTAGCTGCGCTAAAATTCTTGCTTGTACCTGAAAAAGGTTTCACCTGCAACGCGGCCTTCTACTGGTTTTTGCGACGTGACATTCACTGACAAGGCACAGGCGCTGGTAGGTTTCTGCGAGCACCCACAATACAGCGTTGCAGTCTTCAAATCTGTGCAGAACTCTTTTTTTTACCTAAAATTAGCAAGATTCGCTTAAAACTCTTGTGGTGTATTATAGCCTTCTCCTGAGAAGACATTCATAGCGATACTAAGAATAATAAAGATAAAAAGCATCATAGGCTGAAGAAATTATACGCAGGGTACGTCATTTTTTAGCCTTCCATAACTATATAGCTATATATGCATACATCCATATATTTAGCTAGATATCCATAAAAATCTATATCGATATATATGTATTTCTATATATTTATATAGATATTTATCTATACACAGGGACAGATAGATAGATAGATAGATAGATAGATAGATAGATAGATAGATAGATAGATAGACAGAGACTGTATGCAATAAGCCTGGATGTCTGACAGTTAAAGCTGCATCGTGATGTCATTAAGGCTCTATTATGACACGTACAGCTTGGAACCATATATATTATAGCACGGCTGCCATTTACAGTCAGTCTCCATTGGAGTTGGAAGTTGGCAAACATGTACTAGGCTGTCTTCCCAAGAAGCCACAGCAGCCAGATAAATTGGATGTTCCACCGAACTGCTATTTTATTCAGCCAGTAAGGGGAAAGCGGTGGCCTACAAAATCTCATTGGTCGCTGCTGCTGCCGACATTTTTTTAAAAAGGTACGCTCAGTTGTTTCATGGAGAACATTAAGGTAGCTACTTACAATTCAGGCAGGTAGGTTCAGTTCTTGGAGGTTGGGGAATGCTTAAGGGCAAGGCCTTATGTCTGATCATATTGGCTGCTTCCAACTGTACCTACCGCAAGCAGACGATCAGTGGATACAATGCTGCGAGCTGGGAAAAAAGCCTAGAATAATCCACGGCAGGCAGGCAAGCAAAATGTAAATAACGGGATTGGTTAGCTGCGCTAAAATTCTTGCTTGTACCTGAAAAAGGTTTCACCTGCAACGCGGCCTTCTACTGGTTTTTGCGACGTGACATTCACTGACAAGGCACAGGCGCTGGTAGGTTTCTGCGAGCACCCACAATACAGTGTTGCAGTCTTCAAATCTGTGCAGAACTCTTTTTTTTACCTAAAATTAGCAAGATTCGCTTAAAACTCTTGTGGTGTATTATAGCCTTCTCCTGAGATGACATTCATAGCGATACTAAGAATAATAAAGATAAAAAGCATCATAGGCTGAAGAAATTATACGCAGGGTACGTCATTTTTTAGCCTTCCATAACTATATAGCTATATATGCATACATCCATATATTTAGCTAGATATCCATAAAAATCTATATCGATATATATGTATTTCTATATATTTATATAGATATTTATCTATATACAGGGACAGATAGATAGATAGATAGATAGATAGACAGAGACTGTATGCAATAAGCCTGGATGTCTGACAGTTAAAGCTGCATTGTGATGTCATTAAGGCTCTATTATGACACGTACAGCTTGGAACCATATATATTATAGCACGGCTGCCATTTACAGTCAGTCTCCATTGGAGTTGGAAGTTGGCAAACATGTATTAGGCTGTCTTCCCAAGAAGCCACAGCAGCCAGATAAATTGGATGTTCCACCGAACTGCTATTTTATTCAGCCAGTAAGGGGAAGGCGGTGGCCTACAAAATCTCATTGGTCGCTGCTGCTGCCGACATTTCTTTAAAAAGGTACGCTCAGTTGTTTCATGGAGAACATGAAGGTAGCTACTTACAATTCAGGCAGGTAGGTTCAGTTCTTGGAGGTTGGGGAATGCTTATGGGCAAGGCCTTATGTCTGATCATATTGGCTGCTTCCAACTGTACCTACCGCAAGCAGACGATCAGTGGATACAATGCTGCGAGCTGGGAAAAAAGCCTAGAATAATCCACGGCAGGCAGGCAAGCAAAATGTAAATAACGGGATTGGTTAGCTGCGCTAAAATTCTTGCTTGTACCTGAAAAAGGTTTCACCTGCAACGCGGCCTTCTACTGGTTTTTGCGACGTGACATTCACTGACAAGGCACAGGCGCTGGTAGGTTTCTGCGAGCACCCACAATACAGCGTTGCAGTCTTCAAATCTGTGCAGAACTCTTTTTTTTACCTAAAATTAGCAAGATTCGCTTAAAACTCTTGTGGTGTATTATAGCCTTCTCCTGAGAAGACATTCATAGCGATACTAAGAATAATAAAGATAAAAAGCATCATAGGCTGAAGAAATTATACGCAGGGTACGTCATTTTTTAGCCTTCCATAACTATATAGCTATATATGCATACATCCATATATTTAGCTAGATATCCATAAAAATCTATATCGATATATATGTATTTCTATATATTTATATAGATATTTATCTATACACAGGGACAGATAGATAGATAGATAGATAGATAGATAGATAGACAGAGACTGTATGCAATAAGCCTGGATGTCTGACAGTTAAAGCTGCATCGTGATGTCATTAAGGCTCTATTATGACACGTACAGCTTGGAACCATATATATTATAGCACGGCTGCCATTTACAGTCAGTCTCCATTGGAGTTGGAAGTTGGCAAACATGTACTAGGCTGTCTTCCCAAGAAGCCACAGCAGCCAGATAAATTGGATGTTCCACCGAACTGCTATTTTATTCAGCCAGTAAGGGGAAAGCGGTGGCCTACAAAATCTCATTGGTCGCTGCTGCTGCCGACATTTTTTTAAAAAGGTACGCTCAGTTGTTTCATGGAGAACATGAAGGTAGCTACTTACAATTCAGGCAGGTAGGTTCAGTTCTTGGAGGATGGGGAATGCTTATGGGCAAGGCCTTATGTCTGATCATATTGGCTGCTTCCAACTGTACCTACCGCAAGCAGACGATCAGTGGATACAATGCTGCGAGCTGGGAAAAAAGCCTAGAATAATCCACGGCAGGCAGGCAAGCAAAATGTAAATAACGGGATTGGTTAGCTGCGCAAAAATTCTTGCTTGTACCTGAAAAAGGTTTCACCTGCAACGCGGCCTTCTACTGGTTTTTGCGACGTGACATTCACTGACAAGGCACAGGCCTGGTAGGTTTCTGCGAGCACCCACAATACAGCGTTGCAGTCTTCAAATCTGTGCAGAACTCTTTTTTTTACCTAAAATTAGCAAGATTCGCTTAAAACTCTTGTGGTGTATTATAGCCTTCTCCTGAGATGTCATTCATAGCGATACTAAGAATAATAAAGATAAAAAGCATCATAGGCTGAAGAAATTATACGCAGGGTACGTCATTTTTTAGCCTTCCATAACTATATAGCTATATATGCATACATCCATATATTTAGCTAGATATCCATAAAAATCTATATCGATATATATGTATTTCTATATATTTATATAGATATTTATCTATACACAGGGACAGATAGATAGATAGATAGACAGAGACTGTATGCAATAAGCCTGGATGTCTGACAGTTAAAGCTGCATCGTGATGTCATTAAGGCTCTATTATGACACGTACAGCTTGGAACCATGTATATTATAGCACGGCTGCCATTTACAGTCAGTCTCCATTGGAGTTGGAAGTTGGCAAACATGTACTAGGCTGTCTTCCCAAGAAGCCACAGCAGCCAGATAAATTGGATGTTCCACCGAACTGCTATTTTATTCAGCCAGTAAGGGGAAAGCGGTGGCCTACAAAATCTCATTGGTCGCTGCTGCTGCCGACATTTTTTTAAAAAGGTACGCTCAGTTGTTTCATGGAGAACATGAAGGTAGCTACTTACAATTCAGGCAGGTAGGTTCAGTTCTTGGAGGTTGGGGAATGCTTATGGGCAAGGCCTTATGTCTGATCATATTGGCTGCTTCCAACTGTACCTACCGCAAGCAGACGATCAGTGGATACAATGCTGCGAGCTGGGAAAAAAGCCTAGAATAATCCACGGCAGGCAGGCAAGCAAAATGTAAATAACGGGATTGGTTAGCTGCGCTAAAATTCTTGCTTGTACCTGAAAAAGGTTCCACCTGCAACGCGGCCTTCTACTGGTTTTTGCGACGTGACATTCACTGACAAGGCACAGGCGCTGGTAGGTTTCTGCGAGCACCCACAATACAGCGTTGCAGTCTTCAAATCTGTGCAGAACTCTTTTTTTTACCTAAAATTAGCAAGATTCGCTTAAAACTCTTGTGGTGTATTATAGCCTTCTCCTGAGATGACATTCATAGCGATACTAAGAATAATAAAGATAAAAAGCATCATAGGCTGAAGAAATTATACGCAGGGTACGTCATTTTTTAGCCTTCCATAACTATATAGCTATATATGCATACATCCATATATTTAGCTAGATATCCATAAAAATCTATATCTATATATATGTATTTCTATATATTTATATAGATATTTATCTATACACAGGGACAGATAGATAGATAGATAGATAGACAGAGACTGTATGCAATAAGCCTGGATGTCTGACAGTTAAAGCTGCATCGTGATGTCATTAAGGCTCTATTATGACACGTACAGCTTGGAACCATATATATTATAGCACGGCTGCCATTTACAGTCAGTCTCCATTGGAGTTGGAAGTTGGCAAACATGTACTAGGCTGTCTTCCCAAGAAGCCACAGCAGCCAGATAAATTGGATGTTCCACCGAACTGCTATTTTATTCAGCCAGTAAGGGGAAAGCGGTGGCCTACAAAATCTCATTGGTCGCTGCTGCTGCCGACATTTTTTTAAAAAGGTACGCTCAGTTGTTTCATGGAGAACATTAAGGTAGCTACTTACAATTCAGGCAGGTAGGTTCAGTTCTTGGAGGTTGGGGAATGCTTATGGGCAAGGCCTTATGTCTGATCATATTGGCTGCTTCCAACTGTACCTACCGCAAGCAGACGATCAGTGGATACAATGCTGCGAGCTGGGAAAAAAGCCTAGAATAATCCACGGCAGGCAGGCAAGCAAAATGTAAATAACGGGATTGGTTAGCTGCGCTAAAATTCTTGCTTGTACCTGAAAAAGGTTTCACCTGCAACGCGGCCTTCTACTGGTTTTTGCGACGTGACATTCACTGACAAGGCACAGGCGCTGGTAGGTTTCTGCGAGCACCCACAATACAGTGTTGCAGTCTTCAAATCTGTGCAGAACTCTTTTTTTTACCTAAAATTAGCAAGATTCGCTTAAAACTCTTGTGGTGTATTATAGCCTTCTCCTGAGATGACATTCATAGCGATACTAAGAATAATAAAGATAAAAAGCATCATAGGCTGAAGAAATTATACGCAGGGTACGTCATTTTTTAGCCTTCCATAACTATATAGCTATATATGCATACATCCATATATTTAGCTAGATATCCATAAAAATCTATATCGATATATATGTATTTCTATATATTTATATAGATATTTATCTATACACAGGGACAGATAGATAGATAGATAGATAGATAGATAGATAGATAGATAGATAGATAGATAGATAGATAGACAGAGACTGTATGCAATAAGCCTGGATGTCTGACAGTTAAAGCTGCATTGTGATGTCATTAAGGCTCTATTATGACACGTACAGCTTGGAACCATATATATTATAGCACGGCTGCCATTTACAGTCAGTCTCCATTGGAGTTGGAAGTTGGCAAACATGTATTAGGCTGTCTTCCCAAGAAGCCACAGCAGCCAGATAAATTGGATGTTCCACCGAACTGCTATTTTATTCAGCCAGTAAGGGGAAGGCGGTGGCCTACAAAATCTCATTGGTCGCTGCTGCTGCCGACATTTCTTTAAAAAGGTACGCTCAGTTGTTTCATGGAGAACATGAAGGTAGCTACTTACAATTCAGGCAGGTAGGTTCAGTTCTTGGAGGTTGGGGAATGCTTATGGGCAAGGCCTTATGTCTGATCATATTGGCTGCTTCCAACTGTACCTACCGCAAGCAGACGATCAGTGGATACAATGCTGCGAGCTGGGAAAAAAGCCTAGAATAATCCACGGCAGGCAGGCAAGCAAAATGTAAATAACGGGATTGGTTAGCTGCGCTAAAATTCTTGCTTGTACCTGAAAAAGGTTTCACCTGCAACGCGGCCTTCTACTGGTTTTTGCGACGTGACATTCACTGACAAGGCACAGGCGCTGGTAGGTTTCTGCGAGCACCCACAATACAGCGTTGCAGTCTTCAAATCTGTGCAGAACTCTTTTTTTTACCTAAAATTAGCAAGATTCGCTTAAAACTCTTGTGGTGTATTATAGCCTTCTCCTGAGAAGACATTCATAGCGATACTAAGAATAATAAAGATAAAAAGCATCATAGGCTGAAGAAATTATACGCAGGGTACGTCATTTTTTAGCCTTCCATAACTATATAGCTATATATGCATACATCCATATATTTAGCTAGATATCCATAAAAATCTATATCGATATATATGTATTTCTATATATTTATATAGATATTTATCTATACACAGGGACAGATAGATAGATAGATAGATAGATAGATAGATAGATAGATAGATAGATAGACAGAGACTGTATGCAATAAGCCTGGATGTCTGACAGTTAAAGCTGCATCGTGATGTCATTAAGGCTCTATTATGACACGTACAGCTTGGAACCATATATATTATAGCACGGCTGCCATTTACAGTCAGTCTCCATTGGAGTTGGAAGTTGGCAAACATGTACTAGGCTGTCTTCCCAAGAAGCCACAGCAGCCAGATAAATTGGATGTTCCACCGAACTGCTATTTTATTCAGCCAGTAAGGGGAAAGCGGTGGCCTACAAAATCTCATTGGTCGCTGCTGCTGCCGACATTTTTTTAAAAAGGTACGCTCAGTTGTTTCATGGAGAACATTAAGGTAGCTACTTACAATTCAGGCAGGTAGGTTCAGTTCTTGGAGGTTGGGGAATGCTTAAGGGCAAGGCCTTATGTCTGATCATATTGGCTGCTTCCAACTGTACCTACCGCAAGCAGACGATCAGTGGATACAATGCTGCGAGCTGGGAAAAAAGCCTAGAATAATCCACGGCAGGCAGGCAAGCAAAATGTAAATAACGGGATTGGTTAGCTGCGCTAAAATTCTTGCTTGTACCTGAAAAAGGTTTCACCTGCAACGCGGCCTTCTACTGGTTTTTGCGACGTGACATTCACTGACAAGGCACAGGCGCTGGTAGGTTTCTGCGAGCACCCACAATACAGTGTTGCAGTCTTCAAATCTGTGCAGAACTCTTTTTTTTACCTAAAATTAGCAAGATTCGCTTAAAACTCTTGTGGTGTATTATAGCCTTCTCCTGAGATGACATTCATAGCGATACTAAGAATAATAAAGATAAAAAGCATCATAGGCTGAAGAAATTATACGCAGGGTACGTCATTTTTTAGCCTTCCATAACTATATAGCTATATATGCATACATCCATATATTTAGCTAGATATCCATAAAAATCTATATCGATATATATGTATTTCTATATATTTATATAGATATTTATCTATATACAGGGACAGATAGATAGATAGATAGATAGATAGATAGATAGACAGAGACTGTATGCAATAAGCCTGGATGTCTGACAGTTAAAGCTGCATTGTGATGTCATTAAGGCTCTATTATGACACGTACAGCTTGGAACCATATATATTATAGCACGGCTGCCATTTACAGTCAGTCTCCATTGGAGTTGGAAGTTGGCAAACATGTATTAGGCTGTCTTCCCAAGAAGCCACAGCAGCCAGATAAATTGGATGTTCCACCGAACTGCTATTTTATTCAGCCAGTAAGGGGAAGGCGGTGGCCTACAAAATCTCATTGGTCGCTGCTGCTGCCGACATTTCTTTAAAAAGGTACGCTCAGTTGTTTCATGGAGAACATGAAGGTAGCTACTTACAATTCAGGCAGGTAGGTTCAGTTCTTGGAGGTTGGGGAATGCTTATGGGCAAGGCCTTATGTCTGATCATATTGGCTGCTTCCAACTGTACCTACCGCAAGCAGACGATCAGTGGATACAATGCTGCGAGCTGGGAAAAAAGCCTAGAATAATCCACGGCAGGCAGGCAAGCAAAATGTAAATAACGGGATTGGTTAGCTGCGCTAAAATTCTTGCTTGTACCTGAAAAAGGTTTCACCTGCAACGCGGCCTTCTACTGGTTTTTGCGACGTGACATTCACTGACAAGGCACAGGCGCTGGTAGGTTTCTGCGAGCACCCACAATACAGCGTTGCAGTCTTCAAATCTGTGCAGAACTCTTTTTTTTACCTAAAATTAGCAAGATTCGCTTAAAACTCTTGTGGTGTATTATAGCCTTCTCCTGAGAAGACATTCATAGCGATACTAAGAATAATAAAGATAAAAAGCATCATAGGCTGAAGAAATTATACGCAGGGTACGTCATTTTTTAGCCTTCCATAACTATATAGCTATATATGCATACATCCATATATTTAGCTAGATATCCATAAAAATCTATATCGATATATATGTATTTCTATATATTTATATAGATATTTATCTATACACAGGGACAGATAGATAGATAGATAGATAGATAGATAGACAGAGACTGTATGCAATAAGCCTGGATGTCTGACAGTTAAAGCTGCATCGTGATGTCATTAAGGCTCTATTATGACACGTACAGCTTGGAACCATATATATTATAGCACGGCTGCCATTTACAGTCAGTCTCCATTGGAGTTGGAAGTTGGCAAACATGTACTAGGCTGTCTTCCCAAGAAGCCACAGCAGCCAGATAAATTGGATGTTCCACCGAACTGCTATTTTATTCAGCCAGTAAGGGGAAAGCGGTGGCCTACAAAATCTCATTGGTCGCTGCTGCTGCCGACATTTTTTTAAAAAGGTACGCTCAGTTGTTTCATGGAGAACATTAAGGTAGCTACTTACAATTCAGGCAGGTAGGTTCAGTTCTTGGAGGTTGGGGAATGCTTAAGGGCAAGGCCTTATGTCTGATCATATTGGCTGCTTCCAACTGTACCTACCGCAAGCAGACGATCAGTGGATACAATGCTGCGAGCTGGGAAAAAAGCCTAGAATAATCCACGGCAGGCAGGCAAGCAAAATGTAAATAACGGGATTGGTTAGCTGCGCTAAAATTCTTGCTTGTACCTGAAAAAGGTTCCACCTGCAACGCGGCCTTCTACTGGTTTTTGCGACGTGACATTCACTGACAAGGCACAGGCGCTGGTAGGTTTCTGCGAGCACCCACAATACAGCGTTGCAGTCTTCAAATCTGTGCAGAACTCTTTTTTTTACCTAAAATTAGCAAGATTCGCTTAAAACTCTTGTGGTGTATTATAGCCTTCTCCTGAGATGACATTCATAGCGATACTAAGAATAATAAAGATAAAAAGCATCATAGGCTGAAGAAATTATACGCAGGGTACGTCATTTTTTAGCCTTCCATAACTATATAGCTATATATGCATACATCCATATATTTAGCTAGATATCCATAAAAATCTATATCGATATATATGTATTTCTATATATTTATATAGATATTTATCTATACACAGGGACAGATAGATAGATAGATAGATAGATAGATAGATAGACAGAGACTGTATGCAATAAGCCTGGATGTCTGACAGTTAAAGCTGCATTGTGATGTCATTAAGGCTCTATTATGACACGTACAGCTTGGAACCATATATATTATAGCACGGCTGCCATTTACAGTCAGTCTCCATTGGAGTTGGAAGTTGGCAAACATGTATTAAGCTGTCTTCCCAAGAAGCCACAGCAGCCAGATAAATTGGATGTTCCACCGAACTGCTATTTTATTCAGCCAGTAAGGGGAAGGCGGTGGCCTACAAAATCTCATTGGTCGCTGCTGCTGCCGACATTTTTTTAAAAAGGTACGCTCAGTTGTTTCATGGAGAACATGAAGGTAGCTACTTACAATTCAGGCAGGTAGGTTCAGTTCTTGGAGGTTGGGGAATGCTTAAGGGCAAGGCCTTATGTCTGATCATATTGGCTGCTTCCAACTGTACCTACCGCAAGCAGACGATCAGTGGATACAATGCTGCGAGCTGGGAAAAAAGCCTAGAATAATCCACGGCAGGCAGGCAAGCAAAATGTAAATAACGGGATTGGTTAGCTGCGCTAAAATTCTTGCTTGTACCTGAAAAAGGTTTCACCTGCAACGCGGCCTTCTACTGGTTTTTGCGACGTGACATTCACTGACAAGGCACAGGCGCTGGTAGGTTTCTGCGAGCACCCACAATACAGTGTTGCAGTCTTCAAATCTGTGCAGAACTCTTTTTTTTACCTAAAATTAGCAAGATTCGCTTAAAACTCTTGTGGTGTATTATAGCCTTCTCCTGAGATGACATTCATAGCGATACTAAGAATAATAAAGATAAAAAGCATCATAGGCTGAAGAAATTATACGCAGGGTACGTCATTTTTTAGCCTTCCATAACTATATAGCTATATATGCATACATCCATATATTTAGCTAGATATCCATAAAAATCTATATCGATATATATGTATTTCTATATATTTATATAGATATTTATCTATACACAGGGACAGATAGATAGATAGATAGATAGATAGATAGATAGATAGATAGATAGATAGATAGACAGAGACTGTATGCAATAAGCCTGGATGTCTGACAGTTAAAGCTGCATTGTGATGTCATTAAGGCTCTATTATGACACGTACAGCTTGGAACCATATATATTATAGCACGGCTGCCATTTACAGTCAGTCTCCATTGGAGTTGGAAGTTGGCAAACATGTATTAGGCTGTCTTCCCAAGAAGCCACAGCAGCCAGATAAATTGGATGTTCCACCGAACTGCTATTTTATTCAGCCAGTAAGGGGAAGGCGGTGGCCTACAAAATCTCATTGGTCGCTGCTGCTGCCGACATTTCTTTAAAAAGGTACGCTCAGTTGTTTCATGGAGAACATGAAGGTAGCTACTTACAATTCAGGCAGGTAGGTTCAGTTCTTGGAGGTTGGGGAATGCTTATGGGCAAGGCCTTATGTCTGATCATATTGGCTGCTTCCAACTGTACCTACCGCAAGCAGACGATCAGTGGATACAATGCTGCGAGCTGGGAAAAAAGCCTAGAATAATCCACGGCAGGCAGGCAAGCAAAATGTAAATAACGGGATTGGTTAGCTGCGCTAAAATTCTTGCTTGTACCTGAAAAAGGTTTCACCTGCAACGCGGCCTTCTACTGGTTTTTGCGACGTGACATTCACTGACAAGGCACAGGCGCTGGTAGGTTTCTGCGAGCACCCACAATACAGCGTTGCAGTCTTCAAATCTGTGCAGAACTCTTTTTTTTACCTAAAATTAGCAAGATTCGCTTAAAACTCTTGTGGTGTATTATAGCCTTCTCCTGAGAAGACATTCATAGCGATACTAAGAATAATAAAGATAAAAAGCATCATAGGCTGAAGAAATTATACGCAGGGTACGTCATTTTTTAGCCTTCCATAACTATATAGCTATATATGCATACATCCATATATTTAGCTAGATATCCATAAAAATCTATATCGATATATATGTATTTCTATATATTTATATAGATATTTATCTATACACAGGGACAGATAGATAGATAGATAGATAGATAGATAGATAGATAGATAGATAGATAGACAGAGACTGTATGCAATAAGCCTGGATGTCTGACAGTTAAAGCTGCATTGTGATGTCATTAAGGCTCTATTATGACACGTACAGCTTGGAACCATATATATTATAGCACGGCTGCCATTTACAGTCAGTCTCCATTGGAGTTGGAAGTTGGCAAACATGTACTAGGCTGTCTTCCCAAGAAGCCACAGCAGCCAGATAAATTGGATGTTCCACCGAACTGCTATTTTATTCAGCCAGTAAGGGGAAAGCGGTGGCCTACAAAATCTCATTGGTCGCTGCTGCTGCCGACATTTTTTTAAAAAGGTACGCTCAGTTGTTTCATGGAGAACATTAAGGTAGCTACTTACAATTCAGGCAGGTAGGTTCAGTTCTTGGAGGTTGGGGAATGCTTAAGGGCAAGGCCTTATGTCTGATCATATTGGCTGCTTCCAACTGTACCTACCGCAAGCAGACGATCAGTGGATACAATGCTGCGAGCTGGGAAAAAAGCCTAGAATAATCCACGGCAGGCAGGCAAGCAAAATGTAAATAACGGGATTGGTTAGCTGCGCTAAAATTCTTGCTTGTACCTGAAAAAGGTTCCACCTGCAACGCGGCCTTCTACTGGTTTTTGCGACGTGACATTCACTGACAAGGCACAGGCGCTGGTAGGTTTCTGCGAGCACCCACAATACAGCGTTGCAGTCTTCAAATCTGTGCAGAACTCTTTTTTTTACCTAAAATTAGCAAGATTCGCTTAAAACTCTTGTGGTGTATTATAGCCTTCTCCTGAGATGACATTCATAGCGATACTAAGAATAATAAAGATAAAAAGCATCATAGGCTGAAGAAATTATACGCAGGGTACGTCATTTTTTAGCCTTCCATAACTATATAGCTATATATGCATACATCCATATATTTAGCTAGATATCCATAAAAATCTATATCGATATATATGTATTTCTATATATTTATATAGATATTTATCTATACACAGGGACAGATAGATAGATAGATAGATAGATAGACAGAGACTGTATGCAATAAGCCTGGATGTCTGACAGTTAAAGCTGCATTGTGATGTCATTAAGGCTCTATTATGACACGTACAGCTTGGAACCATATATATTATAGCACGGCTGCCATTTACAGTCAGTCTCCATTGGAGTTGGAAGTTGGCAAACATGTATTAGGCTGTCTTCCCAAGAAGCCACAGCAGCCAGATAAATTGGATGTTCCACCGAACTGCTATTTTATTCAGCCAGTAAGGGGAAGGCGGTGGCCTACAAAATCTCATTGGTCGCTGCTGCTGCCGACATTTCTTTAAAAAGGTACGCTCAGTTGTTTCATGGAGAACATGAAGGTAGCTACTTACAATTCAGGCAGGTAGGTTCAGTTCTTGGAGGTTGGGGAATGCTTATGGGCAAGGCCTTATGTCTGATCATATTGGCTGCTTCCAACTGTACCTACCGCAAGCAGACGATCAGTGGATACAATGCTGCGAGCTGGGAAAAAAGCCTAGAATAATCCACGGCAGGCAGGCAAGCAAAATGTAAATAACGGGATTGGTTAGCTGCGCTAAAATTCTTGCTTGTACCTGAAAAAGGTTTCACCTGCAACGCGGCCTTCTACTGGTTTTTGCGACGTGACATTCACTGACAAGGCACAGGCGCTGGTAGGTTTCTGCGAGCACCCACAATACAGCGTTGCAGTCTTCAAATCTGTGCAGAACTCTTTTTTTTACCTAAAATTAGCAAGATTCGCTTAAAACTCTTGTGGTGTATTATAGCCTTCTCCTGAGAAGACATTCATAGCGATACTAAGAATAATAAAGATAAAAAGCATCATAGGCTGAAGAAATTATACGCAGGGTACGTCATTTTTTAGCCTTCCATAACTATATAGCTATATATGCATACATCCATATATTTAGCTAGATATCCATAAAAATCTATATCGATATATATGTATTTCTATATATTTATATAGATATTTATCTATACACAGGGACAGATAGATAGATAGATAGATAGATAGACAGAGACTGTATGCAATAAGCCTGGATGTCTGACAGTTAAAGCTGCATCGTGATGTCATTAAGGCTCTATTATGACACGTACAGCTTGGAACCATATATATTATAGCACGGCTGCCATTTACAGTCAGTCTCCATTGGAGTTGGAAGTTGGCAAACATGTACTAGGCTGTCTTCCCAAGAAGCCACAGCAGCCAGATAAATTGGATGTTCCACCGAACTGCTATTTTATTCAGCCAGTAAGGGGAAAGCGGTGGCCTACAAAATCTCATTGGTCGCTGCTGCTGCCGACATTTTTTTAAAAAGGTACGCTCAGTTGTTTCATGGAGAACATTAAGGTAGCTACTTACAATTCAGGCAGGTAGGTTCAGTTCTTGGAGGTTGGGGAATGCTTAAGGGCAAGGCCTTATGTCTGATCATATTGGCTGCTTCCAACTGTACCTACCGCAAGCAGACGATCAGTGGATACAATGCTGCGAGCTGGGAAAAAAGCCTAGAATAATCCACGGCAGGCAGGCAAGCAAAATGTAAATAACGGGATTGGTTAGCTGCGCTAAAATTCTTGCTTGTACCTGAAAAAGGTTCCACCTGCAACGCGGCCTTCTACTGGTTTTTGCGACGTGACATTCACTGACAAGGCACAGGCGCTGGTAGGTTTCTGCGAGCACCCACAATACAGCGTTGCAGTCTTCAAATCTGTGCAGAACTCTTTTTTTTACCTAAAATTAGCAAGATTCGCTTAAAACTCTTGTGGTGTATTATAGCCTTCTCCTGAGATGACATTCATAGCGATACTAAGAATAATAAAGATAAAAAGCATCATAGGCTGAAGAAATTATACGCAGGGTACGTCATTTTTTAGCCTTCCATAACTATATAGCTATATATGCATACATCCATATATTTAGCTAGATATCCATAAAAATCTATATCGATATATATGTATTTCTATATATTTATATAGATATTTATCTATACACAGGGACAGATAGATAGATAGATAGATAGATAGATAGATAGATAGACAGAGACTGTATGCAATAAGCCTGGATGTCTGACAGTTAAAGCTGCATTGTGATGTCATTAAGGCTCTATTATGACACGTACAGCTTGGAACCATATATATTATAGCACGGCTGCCATTTACAGTCAGTCTCCATTGGAGTTGGAAGTTGGCAAACATGTATTAAGCTGTCTTCCCAAGAAGCCACAGCAGCCAGATAAATTGGATGTTCCACCGAACTGCTATTTTATTCAGCCAGTAAGGGGAAGGCGGTGGCCTACAAAATCTCATTGGTCGCTGCTGCTGCCGACATTTTTTTAAAAAGGTACGCTCAGTTGTTTCATGGAGAACATGAAGGTAGCTACTTACAATTCAGGCAGGTAGGTTCAGTTCTTGGAGGTTGGGGAATGCTTAAGGGCAAGGCCTTATGTCTGATCATATTGGCTGCTTCCAACTGTACCTACCGCAAGCAGACGATCAGTGGATACAATGCTGCGAGCTGGGAAAAAAGCCTAGAATAATCCACGGCAGGCAGGCAAGCAAAATGTAAATAACGGGATTGGTTAGCTGCGCTAAAATTCTTGCTTGTACCTGAAAAAGGTTTCACCTGCAACGCGGCCTTCTACTGGTTTTTGCGACGTGACATTCACTGACAAGGCACAGGCGCTGGTAGGTTTCTGCGAGCACCCACAATACAGTGTTGCAGTCTTCAAATCTGTGCAGAACTCTTTTTTTTACCTAAAATTAGCAAGATTCGCTTAAAACTCTTGTGGTGTATTATAGCCTTCTCCTGAGATGACATTCATAGCGATACTAAGAATAATAAAGATAAAAAGCATCATAGGCTGAAGAAATTATACGCAGGGTACGTCATTTTTTAGCCTTCCATAACTATATAGCTATATATGCATACATCCATATATTTAGCTAGATATCCATAAAAATCTATATCGATATATATGTATTTCTATATATTTATATAGATATTTATCTATACACAGGGACAGATAGATAGATAGATAGATAGATAGATAGATAGATAGATAGATAGATAGATAGACAGAGACTGTATGCAATAAGCCTGGATGTCTGACAGTTAAAGCTGCATTGTGATGTCATTAAGGCTCTATTATGACACGTACAGCTTGGAACCATATATATTATAGCACGGCTGCCATTTACAGTCAGTCTCCATTGGAGTTGGAAGTTGGCAAACATGTATTAGGCTGTCTTCCCAAGAAGCCACAGCAGCCAGATAAATTGGATGTTCCACCGAACTGCTATTTTATTCAGCCAGTAAGGGGAAGGCGGTGGCCTACAAAATCTCATTGGTCGCTGCTGCTGCCGACATTTCTTTAAAAAGGTACGCTCAGTTGTTTCATGGAGAACATGAAGGTAGCTACTTACAATTCAGGCAGGTAGGTTCAGTTCTTGGAGGTTGGGGAATGCTTATGGGCAAGGCCTTATGTCTGATCATATTGGCTGCTTCCAACTGTACCTACCGCAAGCAGACGATCAGTGGATACAATGCTGCGAGCTGGGAAAAAAGCCTAGAATAATCCACGGCAGGCAGGCAAGCAAAATGTAAATAACGGGATTGGTTAGCTGCGCTAAAATTCTTGCTTGTACCTGAAAAAGGTTTCACCTGCAACGCGGCCTTCTACTGGTTTTTGCGACGTGACATTCACTGACAAGGCACAGGCGCTGGTAGGTTTCTGCGAGCACCCACAATACAGCGTTGCAGTCTTCAAATCTGTGCAGAACTCTTTTTTTTACCTAAAATTAGCAAGATTCGCTTAAAACTCTTGTGGTGTATTATAGCCTTCTCCTGAGAAGACATTCATAGCGATACTAAGAATAATAAAGATAAAAAGCATCATAGGCTGAAGAAATTATACGCAGGGTACGTCATTTTTTAGCCTTCCATAACTATATAGCTATATATGCATACATCCATATATTTAGCTAGATATCCATAAAAATCTATATCGATATATATGTATTTCTATATATTTATATAGATATTTATCTATACACAGGGACAGATAGATAGATAGATAGATAGATAGATAGATAGATAGATAGATAGACAGAGACTGTATGCAATAAGCCTGGATGTCTGACAGTTAAAGCTGCATTGTGATGTCATTAAGGCTCTATTATGACACGTACAGCTTGGAACCATATATATTATAGCACGGCTGCCATTTACAGTCAGTCTCCATTGGAGTTGGAAGTTGGCAAACATGTACTAGGCTGTCTTCCCAAGAAGCCACAGCAGCCAGATAAATTGGATGTTCCACCGAACTGCTATTTTATTCAGCCAGTAAGGGGAAAGCGGTGGCCTACAAAATCTCATTGGTCGCTGCTGCTGCCGACATTTTTTTAAAAAGGTACGCTCAGTTGTTTCATGGAGAACATTAAGGTAGCTACTTACAATTCAGGCAGGTAGGTTCAGTTCTTGGAGGTTGGGGAATGCTTAAGGGCAAGGCCTTATGTCTGATCATATTGGCTGCTTCCAACTGTACCTACCGCAAGCAGACGATCAGTGGATACAATGCTGCGAGCTGGGAAAAAAGCCTAGAATAATCCACGGCAGGCAGGCAAGCAAAATGTAAATAACGGGATTGGTTAGCTGCGCTAAAATTCTTGCTTGTACCTGAAAAAGGTTCCACCTGCAACGCGGCCTTCTACTGGTTTTTGCGACGTGACATTCACTGACAAGGCACAGGCGCTGGTAGGTTTCTGCGAGCACCCACAATACAGCGTTGCAGTCTTCAAATCTGTGCAGAACTCTTTTTTTTACCTAAAATTAGCAAGATTCGCTTAAAACTCTTGTGGTGTATTATAGCCTTCTCCTGAGATGACATTCATAGCGATACTAAGAATAATAAAGATAAAAAGCATCATAGGCTGAAGAAATTATACGCAGGGTACGTCATTTTTTAGCCTTCCATAACTATATAGCTATATATGCATACATCCATATATTTAGCTAGATATCCATAAAAATCTATATCGATATATATGTATTTCTATATATTTATATAGATATTTATCTATACACAGGGACAGATAGATAGATAGATAGATAGATAGACAGAGACTGTATGCAATAAGCCTGGATGTCTGACAGTTAAAGCTGCATTGTGATGTCATTAAGGCTCTATTATGACACGTACAGCTTGGAACCATATATATTATAGCACGGCTGCCATTTACAGTCAGTCTCCATTGGAGTTGGAAGTTGGCAAACATGTATTAGGCTGTCTTCCCAAGAAGCCACAGCAGCCAGATAAATTGGATGTTCCACCGAACTGCTATTTTATTCAGCCAGTAAGGGGAAGGCGGTGGCCTACAAAATCTCATTGGTCGCTGCTGCTGCCGACATTTCTTTAAAAAGGTACGCTCAGTTGTTTCATGGAGAACATGAAGGTAGCTACTTACAATTCAGGCAGGTAGGTTCAGTTCTTGGAGGTTGGGGAATGCTTATGGGCAAGGCCTTATGTCTGATCATATTGGCTGCTTCCAACTGTACCTACCGCAAGCAGACGATCAGTGGATACAATGCTGCGAGCTGGGAAAAAAGCCTAGAATAATCCACGGCAGGCAGGCAAGCAAAATGTAAATAACGGGATTGGTTAGCTGCGCTAAAATTCTTGCTTGTACCTGAAAAAGGTTTCACCTGCAACGCGGCCTTCTACTGGTTTTTGCGACGTGACATTCACTGACAAGGCACAGGCGCTGGTAGGTTTCTGCGAGCACCCACAATACAGCGTTGCAGTCTTCAAATCTGTGCAGAACTCTTTTTTTTACCTAAAATTAGCAAGATTCGCTTAAAACTCTTGTGGTGTATTATAGCCTTCTCCTGAGAAGACATTCATAGCGATACTAAGAATAATAAAGATAAAAAGCATCATAGGCTGAAGAAATTATACGCAGGGTACGTCATTTTTTAGCCTTCCATAACTATATAGCTATATATGCATACATCCATATATTTAGCTAGATATCCATAAAAATCTATATCGATATATATGTATTTCTATATATTTATATAGATATTTATCTATACACAGGGACAGATAGATAGATAGATAGATAGATAGACAGAGACTGTATGCAATAAGCCTGGATGTCTGACAGTTAAAGCTGCATCGTGATGTCATTAAGGCTCTATTATGACACGTACAGCTTGGAACCATATATATTATAGCACGGCTGCCATTTACAGTCAGTCTCCATTGGAGTTGGAAGTTGGCAAACATGTACTAGGCTGTCTTCCCAAGAAGCCACAGCAGCCAGATAAATTGGATGTTCCACCGAACTGCTATTTTATTCAGCCAGTAAGGGGAAAGCGGTGGCCTACAAAATCTCATTGGTCGCTGCTGCTGCCGACATTTTTTTAAAAAGGTACGCTCAGTTGTTTCATGGAGAACATTAAGGTAGCTACTTACAATTCAGGCAGGTAGGTTCAGTTCTTGGAGGTTGGGGAATGCTTAAGGGCAAGGCCTTATGTCTGATCATATTGGCTGCTTCCAACTGTACCTACCGCAAGCAGACGATCAGTGGATACAATGCTGCGAGCTGGGAAAAAAGCCTAGAATAATCCACGGCAGGCAGGCAAGCAAAATGTAAATAACGGGATTGGTTAGCTGCGCTAAAATTCTTGCTTGTACCTGAAAAAGGTTCCACCTGCAACGCGGCCTTCTACTGGTTTTTGCGACGTGACATTCACTGACAAGGCACAGGCGCTGGTAGGTTTCTGCGAGCACCCACAATACAGCGTTGCAGTCTTCAAATCTGTGCAGAACTCTTTTTTTTACCTAAAATTAGCAAGATTCGCTTAAAACTCTTGTGGTGTATTATAGCCTTCTCCTGAGATGACATTCAT
The DNA here is from genome assembly GCF_035609145.1 of Eleutherodactylus coqui. NCBI lineage: Eukaryota > Metazoa > Chordata > Amphibia > Anura > Eleutherodactylidae > Eleutherodactylus > Eleutherodactylus coqui. The sequence continues at coordinate 3,523 of NW_027101927.1, read as the reverse complement.
AGCGATACTAAGAATAATAAAGATAAAAAGCATCATAGGCTGAAGAAATTATACGCAGGGTACGTCATTTTTTAGCCTTCCATAACTATATAGCTATATATGCATACATCCATATATTTAGCTAGATATCCATAAAAATCTATATCGATATATATGTATTTCTATATATTTATATAGATATTTATCTATACACAGGGACAGATAGATAGATAGATAGATAGATAGATAGATAGACAGAGACTGTATGCAATAAGCCTGGATGTCTGACAGTTAAAGCTGCATTGTGATGTCATTAAGGCTCTATTATGACACGTACAGCTTGGAACCATATATATTATAGCACGGCTGCCATTTACAGTCAGTCTCCATTGGAGTTGGAAGTTGGCAAACATGTATTAAGCTGTCTTCCCAAGAAGCCACAGCAGCCAGATAAATTGGATGTTCCACCGAACTGCTATTTTATTCAGCCAGTAAGGGGAAGGCGGTGGCCTACAAAATCTCATTGGTCGCTGCTGCTGCCGACATTTTTTTAAAAAGGTACGCTCAGTTGTTTCATGGAGAACATGAAGGTAGCTACTTACAATTCAGGCAGGTAGGTTCAGTTCTTGGAGGTTGGGGAATGCTTAAGGGCAAGGCCTTATGTCTGATCATATTGGCTGCTTCCAACTGTACCTACCGCAAGCAGACGATCAGTGGATACAATGCTGCGAGCTGGGAAAAAAGCCTAGAATAATCCACGGCAGGCAGGCAAGCAAAATGTAAATAACGGGATTGGTTAGCTGCGCTAAAATTCTTGCTTGTACCTGAAAAAGGTTTCACCTGCAACGCGGCCTTCTACTGGTTTTTGCGACGTGACATTCACTGACAAGGCACAGGCGCTGGTAGGTTTCTGCGAGCACCCACAATACAGTGTTGCAGTCTTCAAATCTGTGCAGAACTCTTTTTTTTACCTAAAATTAGCAAGATTCGCTTAAAACTCTTGTGGTGTATTATAGCCTTCTCCTGAGATGACATTCATAGCGATACTAAGAATAATAAAGATAAAAAGCATCATAGGCTGAAGAAATTATACGCAGGGTACGTCATTTTTTAGCCTTCCATAACTATATAGCTATATATGCATACATCCATATATTTAGCTAGATATCCATAAAAATCTATATCGATATATATGTATTTCTATATATTTATATAGATATTTATCTATACACAGGGACAGATAGATAGATAGATAGATAGATAGATAGATAGATAGATAGATAGATAGATAGATAGACAGAGACTGTATGCAATAAGCCTGGATGTCTGACAGTTAAAGCTGCATTGTGATGTCATTAAGGCTCTATTATGACACGTACAGCTTGGAACCATATATATTATAGCACGGCTGCCATTTACAGTCAGTCTCCATTGGAGTTGGAAGTTGGCAAACATGTATTAGGCTGTCTTCCCAAGAAGCCACAGCAGCCAGATAAATTGGATGTTCCACCGAACTGCTATTTTATTCAGCCAGTAAGGGGAAGGCGGTGGCCTACAAAATCTCATTGGTCGCTGCTGCTGCCGACATTTCTTTAAAAAGGTACGCTCAGTTGTTTCATGGAGAACATGAAGGTAGCTACTTACAATTCAGGCAGGTAGGTTCAGTTCTTGGAGGTTGGGGAATGCTTATGGGCAAGGCCTTATGTCTGATCATATTGGCTGCTTCCAACTGTACCTACCGCAAGCAGACGATCAGTGGATACAATGCTGCGAGCTGGGAAAAAAGCCTAGAATAATCCACGGCAGGCAGGCAAGCAAAATGTAAATAACGGGATTGGTTAGCTGCGCTAAAATTCTTGCTTGTACCTGAAAAAGGTTTCACCTGCAACGCGGCCTTCTACTGGTTTTTGCGACGTGACATTCACTGACAAGGCACAGGCGCTGGTAGGTTTCTGCGAGCACCCACAATACAGCGTTGCAGTCTTCAAATCTGTGCAGAACTCTTTTTTTTACCTAAAATTAGCAAGATTCGCTTAAAACTCTTGTGGTGTATTATAGCCTTCTCCTGAGAAGACATTCATAGCGATACTAAGAATAATAAAGATAAAAAGCATCATAGGCTGAAGAAATTATACGCAGGGTACGTCATTTTTTAGCCTTCCATAACTATATAGCTATATATGCATACATCCATATATTTAGCTAGATATCCATAAAAATCTATATCGATATATATGTATTTCTATATATTTATATAGATATTTATCTATACACAGGGACAGATAGATAGATAGATAGATAGATAGATAGATAGATAGATAGATAGATAGATAGACAGAGACTGTATGCAATAAGCCTGGATGTCTGACAGTTAAAGCTGCATTGTGATGTCATTAAGGCTCTATTATGACACGTACAGCTTGGAACCATATATATTATAGCACGGCTGCCATTTACAGTCAGTCTCCATTGGAGTTGGAAGTTGGCAAACATGTACTAGGCTGTCTTCCCAAGAAGCCACAGCAGCCAGATAAATTGGATGTTCCACCGAACTGCTATTTTATTCAGCCAGTAAGGGGAAAGCGGTGGCCTACAAAATCTCATTGGTCGCTGCTGCTGCCGACATTTTTTTAAAAAGGTACGCTCAGTTGTTTCATGGAGAACATTAAGGTAGCTACTTACAATTCAGGCAGGTAGGTTCAGTTCTTGGAGGTTGGGGAATGCTTAAGGGCAAGGCCTTATGTCTGATCATATTGGCTGCTTCCAACTGTACCTACCGCAAGCAGACGATCAGTGGATACAATGCTGCGAGCTGGGAAAAAAGCCTAGAATAATCCACGGCAGGCAGGCAAGCAAAATGTAAATAACGGGATTGGTTAGCTGCGCTAAAATTCTTGCTTGTACCTGAAAAAGGTTCCACCTGCAACGCGGCCTTCTACTGGTTTTTGCGACGTGACATTCACTGACAAGGCACAGGCGCTGGTAGGTTTCTGCGAGCACCCACAATACAGCGTTGCAGTCTTCAAATCTGTGCAGAACTCTTTTTTTTACCTAAAATTAGCAAGATTCGCTTAAAACTCTTGTGGTGTATTATAGCCTTCTCCTGAGATGACATTCATAGCGATACTAAGAATAATAAAGATAAAAAGCATCATAGGCTGAAGAAATTATACGCAGGGTACGTCATTTTTTAGCCTTCCATAACTATATAGCTATATATGCATACATCCATATATTTAGCTAGATATCCATAAAAATCTATATCGATATATATGTATTTCTATATATTTATATAGATATTTATCTATACACAGGGACAGATAGATAGATAGATAGATAGATAGATAGACAGAGACTGTATGCAATAAGCCTGGATGTCTGACAGTTAAAGCTGCATTGTGATGTCATTAAGGCTCTATTATGACACGTACAGCTTGGAACCATATATATTATAGCACGGCTGCCATTTACAGTCAGTCTCCATTGGAGTTGGAAGTTGGCAAACATGTATTAAGCTGTCTTCCCAAGAAGCCACAGCAGCCAA